>NC_139345.1:42555757-42653257 GCF_055883805.1 Amblyomma maculatum | reverse complement strand
CGCTGATGGCGTGTAACGGGGAGCAGCAGGAAATCATTACCGGAAGAGACTGTCGTCTTGCAGTGGACTCAATTCAGATTCACAAGGCAGCCGTAAATGTCAACTTACGCACCTAAGTCGCTGAATGTTTTAAAATAGATTGTTCCATTTGACAGCATCTTTTGTAAGAAGCGAGGAGCCAGTCCTGTGTCCAGGGAATTTCACAGAACGGCTCCGTCGTCTGTGGCCATGTATTAACTCTACGATTTCTTGAATGTAATTGTGCGAATGGAATTGTTGACCTCCCGTACCCGCCTCTGCAGCTGCAGCCACGGCACAGATGCTATTTATGCCCATGATCAATACTGCCTCTTCGTTCAAAGCGCTGTGCTCACATCCGTTGCCCACCGACAGCTAGCAGACTCGTATACATATGATACGCAACTGGGTTCCCCGCATCTTTTACCAGCACCCCCTGCGCTTCGTGACCTGGACGTGCGTATGGTGAGCGCGGACTCGGTGGAGGTGAACTGGGAGGCCCCATCCGCGGGCGTGGAGGGCTACGTGGTGGCCTGGTGCCAGAACCACCGCTGCTCCGAGAAGACTGTTCCTTACACGCGACTCGTCATCCACAACCTGCACGCCGACAGCGACTACAACGTGAGCGTGGTGCCGTTCCGCACGGACAGCCAGGGGAACAAAGTGGCCGGCCCCCTCACCACCAGGCTGGTCAACGTGAGCGACGACATCGGTATGCATTGACTGCCAACATGAATAGACAGCTAGATCAAGATGATTGTCTCTTCGTTCATATACCGTGAAGCACTCTCATAGTAATGTAAAAAAAAAAAAAGAAAAAGTGTGTGTGTGTGTGTGGGGGGGGGGGGGGGGGGGATCCTCAAGTTTATTCGCATGCTCATATGTACCGGGTGTCCTAGCCAAATGTACCCAAGCTTTTAAGACAAACTGATGCTGTTGAGAGTTACGTTGCTTAGATCGAGGTAGTTTTCGTTCTGCTAACTTTACTACTGATTAAATAACATTTGAACAACAGATTTAATTGACAATGAAGAAGTTGTGAAAGCGTTGAAAAATAAATGCTTGATGTGATTGCACCAAGCTACCGTTTACTCAAGCATATGCCGTAAAATTCTGAGAAAGCCCCCTCTCCCGCCTCTCGCACGACGAAATTACCGGCAAATTGGACGAAGGCGCTTTCCCGGAACGGGACCGAAATTTCAGATGACGGCAAAATTTCCCTAAAGAAAAGATACAACGCAGGGCACACGGATTTATTATTATTATTATTTTTTTAATCGGATCGGGGCAATCGGGCTGAGCAGTGTGCGTCGAGACGTCGGCAAGCTGCTACGCAGTGTGTTCTCGCTGCCCGATCACCGCAAATACAAACTGATTTCTGTACATAACACCAAGGGGACGTCCTTTTTGTTCATGATGTTTCTGAGAGTTGAGATTGGATTGGATTTTGGAACTTAATTATCTTTCCCCTAAAACAGATTACATTACTAATTTCTGTGGTTATCGAAGTAAACATTAAAAAAAAAAATGACATAAAGATACCATCCCCAACGCTTTCCTTGGCCTCGCCGACTGTTGGCTTCTTTCCTTCATATATATATATATATATATATATATATATATATATGAAGGAAAGAAGCCAACAGTCGGCGAGGCCAAGGAAAGCGTTGGGGATGGTACTTTATGTCTTATTTTTTCTCAATGTTTACTTGGACAATCACAGAAATTAGGAGTGTAATCTGTTTAGGGGAAAGGTAATTGAACACAAAGTAGAAGAGAAAACAACGTGCCGATGGTGGGAACCGAACCCACGACCTCCGAATATCGCGTCCGGTGCTCTACCAACTGAGCTACATCGGCCGCTGTCCCCTCTGCTACTTGCTTGGGTATTTATGTTGTCTGTATATATATATATGTATATTTATGTTGTCTGTTTATATATATATATATATATATATATATATATATATATATATATATATATATATATATATATATATATATATATATATATATATATATATATATAAACAATAACACCAGTAATAGGAAAAAAGCCTCCATGTGGCAGAGACGCGTATCAGGGGGCAAAATTTGTGTTTCTCTGGAGTGCTGTCACCTACGTAGCTTGTGCGCACTGTGCGAGGGATGTGAGCGAGCAGTTGGTGAAAATTTTCTTTGAAGGTAAGACCAAGTGAGTCGTACCTTGATGGAAACGTTACAGCTAGCTATTTTTTGAGATGATCTAACTTCTGTGTCGACACTTTGAACCCAATGTTTAAAAAGTTAGCTAATCAGTCTTTAATAACATAGGCGGCTGAAAAAAAAAAAAAATGCAGAGAAGGCCAGGTGGCTCTCAACAACCGTCAGTTGATCGTCTGGGCTAATACACTCGGTGTTCTTTTTTTATGTTTAATACATATGAGCTGGGACACTGGGTATACATTTGCCTATTCATATGCGCGCCTGTTACGGTCGCTGACTGAGCTGCAATAGAGCTCTGTGTCCTGTGTTCGGTCTGCGTAGAGGAAACAGAAACGACGTGGAGCCTTTTATCGGAATGCGAAAATATCTTGTTAAGAGCCCGACCGATCTTGAATAAAAAATACCGACTCTACGAATCCTTGGTGTTTTAAACAAGCGACAAATGGAATTGGGCAGTGTTCGTTCGTGGAAAGTACGTTGAGAGGCAGAGAAGATAACCGATTCTTTCAGAGTGATGGATTATTGTTACAGTACAATAAACAAAAAACAAAAAAAAAACATCTATTTCAGGCAAGGTGGCGCCCCCCCAACGCACTAATACAAAGTGGAGCTACCATGCGTCCATCCCTCCAGTCAGTTTTGTACATACAATATGATCAAGCTTGCCAGTCTCCTTTACTCCGCCTTTCCTGCACCTGGCCTGTTTGTCCGTCCATCATGTCGCGGTGCAAAGCAGCGTCCGCAGTAGGTGTCCGTAGAAATTGTGTACAGAATGTTTGTACAAAAAGTGTTTGTCCGCGCCCTCATAATTGGCCCTCTGGACCTCTGAAATTTGATTCGACCAAATTAAGCATCCAACCTAATTCGATTATGGCACTCTTAGTTGGTGGCTTTAAAATTTGGATGGGCCACCTTCAGATTTGGCCCTTTAGACCCCCAGAATTTGACGTTAAAATTTTGACCAAAATGGACGTTTAACCTAATTCGATTATGACCATTTCAGTAATGACCTGGAAATTTGGATCAGCCACCGAAAATTTCACCTCGTTAGAATTTGATCAAAATTGACGTATAACCTTGTGAGCGACTATGGCAAAATCAGTGCACGGTGTCTTCCGAATTTATGTAGGCCACCCCAAAATTTGACTTTGTCCGAGTATGACCTAATTTGGTGTCCAACCTAATTTGACTGTGATAAACTCAGCAGTGACTTCCAAATTTAGGCTGACCACGCACAAAATGTGGCATGTTTATGCATTCTCCGTGCATAGGAGGCTGCATGCACCCTTGGAATTTTATAAGCTCATTACTTTCTAACATAAAGCAAGGGAACGTTAACGTCACATGAAAGCGTTGTTCTCGCTGTTGAACTCCACCCGAGTACATCTTTATCACTGTATAATCTATGGTAAAGTTTTGTTTTTATCTGGAAAGGCTACAATGATGCCCTCGTTTCAAAGATAACTGGGTGGAAAGGGGATACAGCTTGCAGTCTCCTTCGCCACTGGAGAGGGCAAATGTTGGGGTCTTATATGCCTGGTATTAAATCAACGCGATAGAGTGAAACTATAATCACCAGCATACGCGTATCAGCCCCGCATGTGTTACTTGACCTGATATGAAATAGTAGTGACTCGTGAGAAGCAAATTCTCAGTCCTCTCACCTATGGGCTCAGCGCTCCTACAAACTACCCACACTCACTCAAGAACCCGCGTATATTAGTGACAGAAGAAGACGGCCTATAACAACACTGTCCGGAAGCTGAACGGGTGCAGAAGGAGATTCTCTCTCTCTCTTTGCAGATTCCGACCTGGCCAACGGCTACCTGGTGGGGACCGTCGTGTGCTCGGTGATCATCGCCGTGCTGGGGTTGGGCGTCTTTGTCTTCTGCCGCAGGAAGAAAGGAAGGCAAGTGCGGTTGTATTGCAGGAAACGCGTCTGAGGTATACCACCAGCCAATGTTCTTAGAAGGCCTGTTTAAGAACATTTCCCTGAGATATGTGCCTGCGCCGAACTGCAAATGGCGGACGCAACTCATTTCCCGCTATTACAAAAGAAAAAGTAGGGGACAGCTAAGCTCTCCCTTCGAGAGTAAGTTTGTATTTATATCGTTCGGGTCTATCCGTTCCTAATCTCTGTGGGTCTTGTGGAGAAATTTAATCCATAGACCATTGTTTCCCCTCTTCTGCTGGCAGTTCGTGCCTCTCCGTAAAATTTACTTAGTAACTTCTCTTTCTAAATTAGGGCTTCTTTTAGAAATTCCAGTTATCCTCTCCTTGGGGCAAGCGATGGGGTATGCCTTGAAACCAGTCTTCAATCCTGTTCAGTTCAGTTCAGTCGTTCAGTCGTGTTCGACCCTTCGTGACCCTATGGACCATATCACGCCACGCTTTCCGGTCTCTCACTATCTTCCTAACATCACATAACTTCACCTGCAGCGCCTCGAGGATGACATCTAACCATCGCGTTCGCTGCCTACCCCTTCTCCGGTGACCCTCAACCTTTCCCAACATCAAATCTTTCTCCAGCGACGCCTCTCTTCTCATCAGATGACCAAAGTAGCTGAGCTTTAACTTTAGAATTTGGCCCTCCAATGAGCAGTCAGGGTTTATGGTCGACAATATCGACTGATTTGATCTTCTTGCCGTCCAAGGAACTCTCAAGAGTCTCCGCCAGCACCACAATTTAAATGCGTCAATTCTTCGGCGGTCAGCCTTCACAGTCCAACTCTCGCATCCATACATCACAACTGGAAATACCATAGCACGAGTTATACGAATCTTGGTTGGCAGACTAATGCCTCTGCTCTTTACTAGGCGGTCAAGGCTAACCATGACTCTCTTTCCCAGGAGCAGGCGTCTCCTAATTTCATGGCTGCAGTCTTCTTCCGAGGTAATCTTGGAGCCCAAGAAGAGAAAATCTGTCACAGCTTCCACTTCTTGTCCCTTGATGCCTAGGACTTGATAGGGCAAGGCGCCATGATCTTTGTCTTTTTAATGTTCAGTTTAAGCCCGAACTTCTCACTCTCTTCTTGTACGCGCATCAGAAGTCTCTTGAGTTCCACTTCACTTTCTGCCATTAAAGTGGTATCATCCGCACATCTAAGGTTGTTGATACGTTTCCCAGCAATATTCACTCCAGCTGAAGACTCGTCCAGACCGACTTTCCTCATGATGCACTCAGCATATAGGTTAAATAGGCAGGACGACAGTATGCAGCCTTGTCTCACTCCTTTCTCAATCGGAAACCTGAGAATCAATCGGAAACAATCCTGTTCATGATTACATAACTTCGTCAGGCAGACTAATACGCTAGGTTAGATTTCATTGCTTTTTCTTTTCCTTTTCATTTTCCCCAAAATATACTTAAACAACATTTGCCTAAATACTTCAATTCTTTAATGTATATCTTTAGTATCTGCAATGTACCCTGGCCAATTCCTTGCCCTGGGTATGTGCCATTTTGTCTGAGGGCATCATCATCATCATCAATCATCATGAAGCGAAACGTTAATGGCTCCCGTCTGCATCTCCCCTTGCGGATCCTCGTTAGTGCACATGCGCTTGTTACTCGCTTAATTCATCACTAGTTATTGAATTTCATGCGTTACCTCACGCATAATCATCAGCATACAGTCGGGACTCGTAAGCGAAGCTATATCAGATCAAGTGAAATACAGTCCAATATATATACAGGGTGTGTCCGGAAAGTAATGAAATTTTATCGGTAGAAAAGAAATTATTAGAGATATCAAACGTTTAAAATACTGCATGTAGTCCTCTTTGGCATCTACACATTTTTACCATCGACTCTACCATGCACTGTACGCATCCCGAAGGCGTCGACAGGAACCTCCTTTAGTCTTTGTCACGACGGTTTGGATCCCTTCGATGTCTTAAAAACGGACTCCTTTCAGGGCACTCATGATTCTCGGGAACAGGAAGAAGTCTGCCGGAGCCAGGTCAGGACAACAGAGGGGCTGGGGCAACGCCGCTAAGTTGTGCTTGGCCAGAAACTCCCGTACGCGTAGTGTGTGGCTGGGAACGTTGTAGTGGTGCAACTTGAAGGTATCGACGACCTCCTTTCCCGCTCGAAGGACTCTTTTCAGTACCTCGAGGACATCCACTTAGTAGATAACATTTCTTTTCCTTGGGGTGCAAATCCATTGTCAACTACACCAATGGCGTCAAAAATGATCATTTGCGTTTTTTTCATTTCGACTGGTTCATCGTTGCCTTCTTGGGGTGAGGGGCTCTGCTGTTTGCCATCCGGAACTTAGGCGGTTCGCAGTGCTATGAGAATAGTAATTTGGTGATACGAGAATAGGACAAAGCAGATTTCCCACAGATTTGCCGATTCACTTGATGGGTGTTGGCAAGACTCTTATTCAGTTTATCACAGAACTTGATCGCGCACCGTTGTTCGCGTGCGAATGCCATCACATGTCATGCCATCATATGCGCCATGCCATCATAAGCCAAACCATCATATACGCCATTCGGAGTGTTTCACCTAAGGCCTCCGTCAATTTTAAAATATGGACTTTTTCTCAATTTGAGCTTCTATGTTTAGGAATAACAGTGTCAGCGGTGTCAGTAACAGCTAAGACTTGATAACTGCATACAAGCTTAATTAAATAGTTCAGTACCTATTACTTTTAGGCACCTCATCTATTTAGGCATTCGTAGCCCTTCGCATGCCACTTGTTAGATTTTCAAAAATGCCGTTCTCGTCGCCCAAAGCGATTTCGGGGCCACACACGGCCGAAACCTATACCACGCCTACTAGCACGTCACACGTCAACTCATGCCACCTGCTTTCTGTTCGCTCGCGGCCCGACCAGGCACGTTGTTAACACGTACTAGTTTTATTGCGATGCACTACATAGCTGGGTATATATATGCTATGTCGAAAAAAACAAACAGTCTTCTAAAGATAAAAGGTTGCTAAAACGCTTTGCGAAACACCCACTATAATGTAAACACTTTGTCGCGTGCTGGAAGATCAAAGTTCGAAGCGTGCAACGTAGATATGTACTGATAGCATTCTTTTGTTTTGTTTGGCAACTGCAGGGGACCACAGCTTTACAAAAGGATGAGTTCTCTAGACAATGACGATGACGACATTGGTAAGAAAGTTTCGCACTTGCAACAGTTTCTCGTATCTAACTGCATCTTTCATTTCTTTCTCTGTTTTCAGTCTTCATGAAGACAGTTCCCAGAAGGACCTGAATCCGCGAGGGCACCGGCCAGAACTGAGGCGTAAAAGACATACTCATGTTTCAAGTTTCAGTCAACATTAATCTGTAAGCAATGTGAGCAGTGAGAGAGCCGTTTTCCTCAAAACATGTACAGGAATACCTGTACAAAAGTGATAACAAGATTATTCCATGGTAACTTATCCGCACAAAACAGTTCCTTGTACAGACGCTCTGTAGCTTAGCATGAAGGCTATACAAAAGGTAGCGCTCCGCTATGATTAGACGGACGAATTGTAAATGGTGCGAAATCGAATTTTATGGGAGTACGTGTGAAATAATCTAATCAAAAAAGAAATTATTTCCTGCTAGTATATACTATACACAAATTGAAGCAAGCGAGAAGTGTGATTGAAATAAAAAAAGAAGAACGCCGTAGTGGAAAGAAAATAAGAGAAAGGAGGAGAAGAGGAGGGGGGGGGGAGGGCACAGCGGGAAAATCCTTCAGCAGGCGGGTATGGCGAGAGAGTCGTCGCGGTTGGGCCTGCCGAAGAGCAGCCTCTTGATGGAGTCGGCCGCCATGATGAGGCTCCATAGGAGGACCGTGAAGGCGCAGATGCTGGCGACCAGGTAGTAGAGGCCATTATACGAGCCGTGCTGGTCCTTGAAGTAGCCTGGGCAACGTTTGCGCATTGATTCACACCTTATGCAAAGCTATTAAGTTGCATTTTAAGCGGTACATATCACAATTCCTTGGTTTTTGTCGACCAGGCTTAAGTAACTGCAATGTCTTGCCAGTATCGTAAATCTTGCGCCCTCGGCCGAATGTTACAACCAACATCTAAAAAAGGTGCGCTGTTTCTGTTAGGAAACAGAAGTCTGCTTTTTCTACCTCTTTTATCATTTTATTTTGAAGAATTGAACGAGACAGAAGTTCAGGGCATAGATTTCGGCTGTTTCTCTAAGTACGTGCTGGTAGTCTGCCTATTATTATTTCAGGACTTTTACAGAATTATGCATAAAGTTTGCAAATACGTGGCCTTCGCGCGGCAGATTAAGGCATCTTTATGCACAAACGGAAGACACTGCGCACAGAAGGCGAGAATAGGCGCCGAACTTAGTCTCTTGATCACTGTTTATAATCTGTCGCTCATGCAATGTTGATGGGAACAAGCATTGCACTCGTGAACAAGCGGATCGTGTTGAATACCGAGTTAGCCACCGAGTCGACCAGATGTTTTTCGCACAGTATAGTGCGCGTGTGTCACTTTTAATACAATAAATATGTTTTCTTGAGTTCGGAGCACCCTTACTTTATTGCACGCATTCTGCATACAAATGAATGCGTGCGTGTGGCGATGACCACAGCCATTGTGGCCGCTATCGGCCAGGTGCATTTACTGAGCAATAAATGCCTCCCCTAATGACCTGCAATAACTACTCCTTTTTGCGCCAGGAACCAGCACATTTTCTAGTAATATTTTTTTGTTGAAATTCTAATTTCAGTCTGTATGTTCTCTTTCGGCGCTGTTTAAGCGAACCTATAGCCCTTAGTTTCTTTGATCTCGTCTCTTCGCCTGGCTCCCATCCCTTCCAATTGTATTATGTTTCCATGTTCTCCGTTTGTATGCACTCTAACACACAAACTGATCGGTGATTGGCAACTATTCACATTACGCGCCCTGCTTTAGCCAATTTCTTCTTAATTTGGCCAAGTGCACTAATCTGGCAAATGCTCTGTGGTTTACTCTGCTGTTTGGGTATCAACACTGTGCTTATCATTTTCCTTATCATCGGTCGCTGGACTATAGGCTTATCTGTAGCCTTTTTGTTCGCCTCCAAGCTTCGTTCCCATAGATGGAGCTCTTCCAGGTACAAGACGTTACATATGAAACAATAAAATAGAAGAAAGAACAGCACTAGGGCTTAATTGCTTACGCCATAACACGTAATTATTACAATAACCTTGCATTACTGACGTCATGATCATCTTGGCCAAATGTTGCAGTGAAAGTCTGTGCATGGCTTTCCATAGCCAGCGGTGATGTCGTGACATTATCCTATATAGTCCCACCAAAACATTGAAACAAAGAAAACAAGAAAAGCAGAAAAAAAAAAGACCGTCCTCATCGGCGCCTTCCTTAGCCAAGCGATCGGACCATGCTACATACGCGTCGTTTTTGCAAATTATTTTGTTGTTTATTCGCCCTCATTTACTGCTGAAGTGCAAGTATACGTTGTTTCGCGATCACCTACCAATGAGCATGGGCCTAAAGAGCGTGGCCATGCCCATGGTCAGCCGGTGGAGGCCGTACGTGAGTGGCAGGTGATGATCACCCAAGTAGTCAGCCAGCAGCACGGGCAACGCGGCGATGGTGCCGCCGTTGTTCAGCCCGAACACCAGCGCCACCACCAGCATGTGCGCCAGGTTCGCCAGCCGCGTGAGCAGCACGTAGCACACGCCCTGCATGCGGCCACCAGCCACTGATGGGCTATGCACTTCACACTGTACCTGAGGATATTTTTGGAGCTCCACTACGCAATGTTTCGCCAAGGCCACCGACAGAGATAGTTAACCACCTAACCAAAACGCAGCATTTTCTCGGAAGTGCACAGAGTCAGGCAATGCTCCAACCGGCATGCTTTCAAGCTTCTTCCTGATCGCAAATCCCTAGTGATTCTTATTTCCCAATGGGTCAGTAAGTGAGCCGTGCTCTCAATTCATTTGTTGTTGCTTAGAATAAAAGATGTATGGTTTCAGGAGTTTAAGATGGATATTTTAGTTTGGTGGCTGACGTATCGCTGAAAACGTTCGTGCAATATTTATTTTAGCACGTACAAGTCTATATGTATAGATAGTCGTCATGCTCAATCCAGAACAACGTGTCTATTGTAAATAGCACGCTGTACGATTCAACTTCTTCACGATGAATGATTGTTGTATGGCACACAATGTTGCTAACTCACCATAATTGCTCGAGTCTTTTATTTGGGCACGAAATAGTCTAGATACGCCGATCTCTAGTCCCAGTCGGCGCACGGGCTGGCTGAAGTGGTTAGGTTTGGGGGTACGTCAATATATAGTAACACACATCACACCTTTAAATATTGCCTGCTGCAATTTTCATTCTGTGCAAGAAACAAAGCATAGCAGCATTGGTGTTTGAGGTTCGCACTGTTTTTGTTTATTAACCATCACCGATGCTAACGTACCCCATCCTTCGGTGCAGGTCATTCTTGGTGTTTAAGATAGAGAGCGCGAGTTTAGACTAGGGATAATTAGACTATGACAACTATCTCACACGCTCTGACATTATAGGGAATCGATAATTTCCGCCCAACATTTATCAACGGAACAATTGTGGCCACTTCACTAACTCTTTACAGTCATAGCAGTGTAAGCCTTTTACATGCTTCGCAAAGGATCTCTGTGTTCTTCGCTTCGAAGAATGAACAAAATACACTTAACCCAATCAATTGATAGTAGTTCGCTGTCGTAAACAGGCAAGCGTCGAAACGCGACTGCAGGCCTTGTTTCTCTACAGATGCGTTCGACAGCGTTGTCTCAAATAACGGTGCATTATATTTCTCGACACACTAGGCAATGTTTTGGTCGACAAATTTTCTCATCATGAAACTGCTAAATCATTACTGTTCTTCAAAAAGGCATTAGGTAAGTACTGCGCGCGTTCAATGTGCTTAATGCGCGCAGTATTCCCAAATCAGCACGGAGGTCGTTTTATTTTGCTGTGATATAATTACCCTCCGCTAGCGATGCTTCAACGCAGGGGAATCTTATTTGCTAGAAAATGCACACGTAATTCACAATTAAGAGACGCTCTACTTTGCAAGCGCCCCCACCCCCATAGTAAGAAGAAAAAAGAAACCTCACGAGAACCGTTTCAAACCTGCGCGATAGCTTCGATAATGCAGCGGGTGCGCGGCTCGTAGCCAAGTAGGCTGGTAGCTGAGAAGGTCAGGTTGCGCCTTTAAGTAAATCAAAAAGGAAACTCCAAGTTCTGCAGAATATGAAAATTTCATATTCATGTTCATATTCATTCATATTCATTCATATTTTAGTATGAAAATCATACTAAAATATGAATGCACCGCTTGGAGCCTTGAACTTGTACGGTAAATGGCTGTGATGTTCCTTTTAATTCCCGTTGTGGTGTTTCAGTGTTTAGCTTTTTCACGTTACACGTTGGCAACCTATGTAGCTCACTGAGTGTGCTAATAACCATGTTATAGTGTTCTAGAATTGAGAAGTGTGCCGTCTGCCGCCGGCGAGCTGGTCGTTTCAGCGATGACAGGAGAGAGGGCGCTGTGTGCAGGAGGAGCGCAGTGAGCGCGGGGCAGACAGCTGGGTGAACCGTCACCGCTAGTTCAATCGGACTCCGAAGGCGCTTTAACTCCCACACGCTAGTCTAAATGTATTAAAACGATTATGCTCATGAACAAAACAACTAGTTCCCTATATAATAAGCGGCCGTCGTCAGGGAACGGCAATACACATACAGGCAATGTAAGATAGATTACCGACGAACTGCCAAGCAACGGCAAGATATATTTCCTGAACGTATTGGGTACTTTATTTCTCGAACACTAGCGGGAGGTTCAAGGACGAATGTCTAACGTATTTCTATGATCATGTAAATTTTTAATATTGGATGCACCGGTTTATGCGGGCTAGACTGAAGTCTTCCATCGACGCTCGCGCGTACTGAAAACGCAGTGAATGGTGTTTTAGGCTAGGCTAGCGTACTTTTTGCGCCACGTGTAAATAGAGGTATGCGAAGATTGCTTGAAGACAGAAATTATGCCAGCGCTTACTGATGCTTTATTTAAATGTGGGCGAATACATATGAACTGGCAGTCCTACTCAAAACGAAATGAATGAATGAGAGCACATATAGCAATGAACGAAACCACATAATGGACGACGTGAAAAAATAATCGCGACTTAGTGCAAGAATATGGTACAAACGTATAAGACTGTACAGAACTATATGAGAATATTAATGAACTGTACTAAATTAAGCTGCTAAATTTGAAAACACACAAGAGAAAGGCAGAATGATTAAAGTCCTCAAACACGATTACTTGCACCTCCTCGTAGCTTTAGGTGCTTTACCTGCTCTGCTTTAGAGGTCTGCTCTTGGTTTAGCGACTTGGCATAAAAACGCAATCGCATGAGGACGTAGAACTTCACTACGTTAAGTGTCATTTCTTTGTCATGAGTAGGGCAACCAAACTTGGAACCCTCTGCGCTTTGCAAAAACAAAGCAAATTCACGCATGCTATTTGCGTTAATCTTTCTTGAACTAAAAAAAAAAAAAAAAACGCGAAAGACTCTTCCAGCGTGTGCACGAGCTTTGCAAGCTCCGAGGACGGATAAAGAAGACCTCCGTGGTCGAAGTTTGAGATAAATTGATTTTCTTCTTTTTGTACCGCGCACGATTTGCTTGAAATGAGATAAGCGGAGCAAGTACTGCATTTTGACTTCTTCATGAACTTTCTAGCGACATATCCTGCAATATAAGCTATGAGACGGCTAGAACTGTGCCTAGTGACGTATCTGTGGTCATCTGAAGGAAGGGAATTCAAAGTAGCTTCGACGTTCTCGAGCCTTCTCTCGTCAATCAAACGGTCAAGCTCATCAATAGGATTTGAAAGAAGCTGGGTAGGTTTCTCGCTTGTACGGCTAATTCCAAGTAAGGCATTTACAATCTCAGCATTACAATTTCCTGTCTTTGAGGGCTTCGCTAAGTTGTAAAATGCCAGGGTATTAACTGTCACGAAAAAATTGAGTTGGCGTGGGATGATCGTTGCAGCCATTAAATTGCCTCACGATGCCGAAGAGGTTTTCTAGTTTGTCTTGGCTTAGTCTCGATGTGATAATGTATGTAAAACCGCATTTTGCAGATAAGTAGTCAGCGAGGTCGACTGTGGACTGCAAAGTTACCCGAAGGCCTTCCGCGGTGCTGTTGCTTAGGAAAACATGCTTTGAGTCAACCATGCTTTGAGTGTATTTCGACAAGAGAAGGGTTCGAATAGGGAAGGCAGCAGAAAGAGCGCGCAATGAGCAAGAAGAAAGAACGAAAGGAAGGAAAAGAGCATTCAGTAAAAGAAGGGGGGGGGGGGGGGGGGCGAAAGTTATACGAGACGGAAGGAACTGTTATTATGCTGTCTGCAAACATGTGTTTTCCTGCTTGACCAATCATCGCTCTTCGCTCAACAACGCGCCATAGTACAACAGCCAGAGAAGCAACGCGATGCAAAAAAATTCACGCAGAAAACGAGCCGCAGAAGCAGACGCCCCAAGCGTTTCCTCTGCGGCGCGCGCGCTTGTGATGCGCTCCTACGGCTGACAGCGCCACCTACGCTTTTCATCGCTCCGGCGACCACGTCGCTCCCATTGCCGCGCGCCGAAGACGGCACACTTCCCAATTCTAGAACACTATAACCATGTGCCGTAGGTTATATAAGCTCGCTGCTAAAAATAAACGCCCTCTTTTGTTGTGTTCATCGTTAACTTGAGCTTGGGGCTCTCCGCCCGGTGTGTCCTTTCTTCCGCATCCTTTGCACAGGCGCCTCGCGATGCAGCATCCGTGTATGTTTATACGCCATTGTGTACCAAAAGGAGTAGCTATAGAAAGGCTATCTGGGCTGAAGACGTCTTCTGAACAGCATTAGTGCTAGTGCTGTTCATAAATAAAATATCTCCGACATGACGCTGCTTTAATCCATGCCTTTTGTATATTTGTCGGTGTCCGAATTTTGATTCAATTTGTCGTTTTTCACAGCAGGGTAGTTGAGGCGACCACCCACGTGCAAGAGGCGTCCCTTCCCATTGCCACATCCGAGAGCCCCCGACTTCTAGGGCCATTTTTAAGAAGCATGCACTCACGTCACAGCGGACTTCACGTTGTAGTGCATGTAGCACGGCGACAAGCTACAGGCCGCGTTATCTACGCTTTCTCCGGGTTGCGCTGTTGAAGCCGTGCTCTGCACCACAAAATGGCTCCCGTGCAATCACTCCTGTGTGGTGCTCGAAACAGCACGAGCCTGGTGGCGGCGTCATGCCGTATAGCCAAATGCATTGAATTCACCTTTCCGCTTTGACCACAGTTTTGTTTTGGAAGTTTGTTCGCCTGAGAGCCCCGTATTCAAAATTATAATGATTCGAATGTGGCAATACACGATTGACACTAAAATGACGAAGCGCCCAGGCTTTACCTGAATGGCGAAGTTGACGACCAGCAACTGCTCTCGGGTGATGAAGCGGCGATCGGTTATGTACCCTGTGACAAGGCGGCTGAAAAAGTCGCCCACGGCCATGGCAGAGACCAGCAAGGCGCCGTCCTCGCTGGAGGCCTGTGCTATGTCCGCTGCGTGGTCCACGATGGTAATGAGGTAGGTGCTGAATGCGTAGCCGTACGCCATACCCGTGAACATTAGAACCCCGAACATCGGTTCGCACAGGAAGCCAAATATCTGCACAGAGGATTGCGCATTTCGACTACAAGAACGAAGAAGATGCACAGTATGAAACCAATTTGGACATATATTTAATTGGGAATGTGTAATGCGGAAGTGCGATTTGAGTCAGTTCTTTTCATTACCCAAAAGTTATGCGTTTCCTGTGCTGGAGCTACAGTGTGAATCCTTGCAATAAGCATATCAATTAACCCACAGCTGGTTTAAAGACGATGCGGGTGCCTCTGGACGCGCTTTATTTATCGAACAGTGTCACAACTTGCGCTGACACAACTCTTCGAGCTCCAGCAGAGCCGCACGCTTTCGCCCGCTGTTCCAGGAGTGAAGCATTCGAGTCTACGTGTCTCACCCCAGGCCGTGGTCGCCGCGATCGCTTTCGCGGGGACTGCGGCAGCGCAGACACTAGGATGCCACTCTCCCACAGGAGCAAGTCGGTGGAGATGTACAGGTCGGTGCCGGGGCTCTTGGCCTCCGCGGAGAATGCACCAGAGCCACCGACGCTGCCGCGGTGTTCCACGCTGCCACTGCTGTCGCTCTCGGTCCAGAGCGTGCAATGCGGCGAGCGCGGATATGTGGGTGACGAGCGCACAACAATGGCGCCGGCCATCACGTTGAGCACGAGCCCGCCCACGATAAGCATAGTGCCCTGCAAGCCGTACGCGTCCAGCAGCCAGCCGATGAAGGGCGGTAGGAGGACGCTGCTGAGCGCGGCTCCGGCGAAGCTCAGGCCGCTTGCCGAGGCTCGGTACTTGTCGAAGTAACGGTTCAGCACCACCACGTTCGCGGGCACCATCATGCCGGAGCCGGTGCCTGCGTGACCACCGAATATGGTGCTGGGGCGGGGGCGTTTTTGTCGCATAAAACCTGACAAAGCAGTTAGCTACTGTGGAGAACACGAGTGTGTGAAGCATTTAAGTACGCTGCCATAGTATGGATGTGCAGAAAGAAGTGTCCTGTGTCACGAGGAAGCCTGATTGGGGGCGCATGCCCTACAGCAGGGTTTTGGACATCAACGATCTGCAGTGCTGGCGAAGCCAGGTTACTGTGTGATGGGCCGGTATTCTCCTTGGCTAAACTGTGAGTTGATCCGACGTTGCCATGTGAAGGGGATCGACGGAGGTGGTGCATATGTACTTCTATTATTGTTGGGCACAAGAGAAAGCTCTGTACGCGTGACTGAAAGGATGGCTACCACCACAGACTTGACAAGGGTCAACATTAGGTCGCCTATTATAGCGGTGGGCTGTTAGCTTGCAATGACTTCTGAAAGTGTGCGAAATGAATGTATGCATGTATTTTAACAAGTCGGTTGCGCTTTCCACCTATAGAACTTTAGAATAATCGAAGTCTGCATACATAGAACGCTGCTGGCTGAGTTGTGGTTCGCTGCGCAATCGATATTTTCTCGGCAAACTATATATGATGAGCATGAGCACAGCAACGGTGTCAACACAGGCAGTACTCAACGTGCTGCCTGTGCTGCGTTCGTCCATTTCTTCCGTGTTCGTCATTGTTTTCTGCCAAAAACGCTTCTCCAGACATCGCTATGACGACGTTGCGATGTCGCCATGGCATCTATCAAAGCGCATTATTATCCCGATCATCATTATTTTCACGGAGTGAGTTGAATCCAATAGCGGAGAAAAGCCTCTCTTGATGCTTTGCAATAGCTGTGCCCTGCGCAGTCTACCTACGCATACATGTACCCCTCCTGGCTGAGTTAGACTCATCGCAGCCTCGGTATGCGTTTCCTTTTCCGACCGCTCGCATTGTACTCGCATTGCACGTGCTGCTCAAGCTCACCTGCTCTTCTAATTGGAGCCTGGTTCTATAAATGTGAGTTCATGAGGTCATGTGTCAGCGTTCGCAAAACAAACATTGCTTAGCAGTAGTACGCAAATTAGGTATACAGTCCACGCGCAAAAACGCCTACGCAGGCATTTATTCGCTTCTCATGCATTATTTTTCAGAAATTTAAGGTAGCTCCAACCTATCGAATGTGTTTTGTATTTCAAACGGCAGCAGCGTTTTCATGGTGAGTTACGAGATTGCATGTCGTTAACTGAAGGTTTCGGGAATTCTGGAGAACGAACAAAAGTCCTTCCAGCACAGACTCACCGAAGCCGAAGCCAAGCAATATAATGTAGGCCGTAGGCTCATCCCAGATGAAACAGCCAATGGCGCCTACCGAAGCCACAAGTGTGGCGCCTATATTCAGCACTCGGGTGTCCCAGTACCTCACCAGAACGCCGGCCACGAAGCCTGCACAGAGCACGCAAGGGCACATACAATTGATAAGTATTGGTTAGTGCCAAACCATGTCCTCTTTATTTTATTTAGGTATTTCATTTTTGCCCTGTAACATGTTTATTAGCTGACTCCAGTCTAAAAAAAAAGTTCAATTCGATGGCAACAATCATCTATTTTACTTTACTGTATGCTTATGCAAGGTGCGCATTTGTACAAATAAAGATTCATCGCGTGCTGTGCGATCTCTGTTAAACCGCAAGGGATCGGATGAATAAATGTATCAAGGTCGAACGCGCTGCTACCGGCTTCTTTATCGATCTGCAATCACCGACAGCTAGCCATTACAACTTGTTAAATGATCTGGGGCGCAGAGCTGAAGTTTCTTCGGAATACGCATATTTTTGTTTCACATGCCGCCCTTACGTCTGCGTATTCCGGACATCATGCACGCTAAACTCCTGGTCTCCTTCAGTATCTCAATTCTTGCTCGCACCCTCAAAGCCGCGAAAGCTTCATCAGTAGGAAAGCTTTACCCTGCGCCGAATTGGTGGTAGTGCAGAGCTCGAAGGGCCACGCGGCTTCCTGGCGAGAGATGCCGAAGTTGGCCACGAGACCGACCAGTAGGACGCCAGAGCTGCGAAATATGATGGCGCTCCACACTTGGATCCAGAAGCACATAGCCGCCATAAACCAGGCGTAGCTGCTGTCCACAAGATGCAGCGCTGACATGGCTGCTCTCGGAGCCTGGAACCCCACCGCGCTCACACGAAACGTTCTGGCTTCTTCTTTGGCCTCTTCCTCTCTTGTATCTGGCGCACGCGCACTACCATTAGAATGCGGATTTGTCACTGCGTGGCTAGTGGTTGCAATTTTTATCTTTATTTCAGTCTTCGTGAATTTATCCACAATAAATAGGTTGAAAAAGGAGGCAAATAACGTAGGGGTCAGTTAAACAAAGGAGCGAAAACCAGTTTTGCTCAGACGGCCGCAAAGGGTTGTCAGTGTCAGAGGTGGGCATTTGACCTCAAAAAGTGCAACCTCACCTCAACCTCAATACAAATTTCCTGACCTCACTCAACCTCAACCTCACGCTTTGAGGTTGAGGTTTGGCCAGGTGACCTCACCTCAATTTTTCTGATGCCACCACCGACCTCACTCAACCTCACCTCAAACTCAAACTGTGAGTTTGAGGTCGGTCGCTCGACCTCAAAAAAAAAACAAACAGATTTTTCACTTGAGAAACGTCATGGAACTATAAAACGTCATGGCACAAGTCCTGTGCGGTGACACGCCAGAATGACGACATAAATTTTAAACAACACTCAATATGATGAGGCTTACTTGTAAAGTAAAAAAAAAATGAAATGAACATTTGCCAGCGGGGCTACTGATTCATAGCAGGCTGACCTAATAACGGCAGTATAATTGGTCAGTTTCAACTCTTCAAATTTTATTTTTATTTGTTTTGATATCGTGACATTTGGCCTAATTCCCGCTGTAATGCTTATGTGTCCTTGGCGCTGCTAGATGCGAACCCCCGAAGGTCTGCATTGAAACGTCCCACATATCTGTGACCGTCAAATAGTGTTTCCTCATAACGAGCAAGTCATAATTTCTTGATGAAGACTTTTCCTGCGATTTGAAATCGAGTCGGATGACAAAATCACAAGCAATCTAATGTTTCTTCAGTGTTACGTCTCTGTTACAAAAAAGAAAAGTAGATCGACCACTTACGTATATATGGAAGTTGTAGTACCATAACATTCTTTTATCAAATTGACTTCTGACGTGGGACTTATCACAAGAGGCGGACAGAACAAAACGTTGCCATATGCACAGACGCTTAGTTACGAAAAGGTAAAGCGTGCTTGACTTTTGACATTGCGCTACTTTCGATAATCCTGACGAGTGGGTTGTGCTGTATAGAACAAACGTCGTGACAAATTATTGGAGAGATTACCCTCCCTTCTACTTATAATAACTAACGGTGAATTTGCAGCCCCAAAACATTCCTTTTATCATTGATGTAAATTAAAGAAATAATACGTTGGATTAGGGATAATTCGCACATTACCTTGAGATGCCGAGAGAAGCTCAAACGCTGGTTTCCTTGTGTACACAGTTTCGTGTCGCAGTGAATGCATTCAAAGTTTACAGTGCTTTTCGTTTCTTTTGTGTGGCTATTGTAACGAAAATGGCCTTAGATGTCTTTGTCAATTCAACAACTGCGCGCGCGCACATCATCGTCGGTATATTTAGATTTTTTCGCTATATCTGCCATAACCACACCTGCCATAACCGCAACCATGTCATGTACCCTCGACGCCGAACGCAACAATGCGATAGACCTCGAAGAAGGGCAGACCTCAGCTGGAAAGTGCGGAAACTTCCGTCGTTATTTACAGCAAGTCGCCGACCACGGCATGGCTGCGTGTCTTCGCTTGAAAAAGACGGCCACGGCAAATGGCGAAGAACACAGCATGTTGTTTAAATGCTGCCTTTTTTTTGCCGATTTCGGGCGGCTCACCGACGCCGTTTGGGGGCGACTTCCAAGCAGACGTTCAAGGAACGATTGGTGTCGATGAGAACGTGGGGTTGAGACACCAGCTTCTAGTCGCGACGAGAGAACCACGCCCACTGGGAAAATGAAGCGCGAACACTTAACCCATGCTACGGGAATTGTTTCGTTTTTCTTCGACTGCACAATATCCGTCAAGAGAGCAAGACTAGCGGGTGGTGAGCAGGGTGGCAACGCGTCTACACGGAGGAAGAGCAGAGTTTGAACACTGACTAGCGTGTCCCTCCTGCGAAACGATGAGATGCCTGCATGGTCGACAAGCGACAGAAGTCCGCACAGCCGCCGCGGTGTTCCGAGAAGCGAGAAGGGCCTGTCTTTAGACCAACAGGAATACGCCAGTCGAAGGTATAGGGCACAACCAAAAGCTAAATAATAAAAAAAAAGAATGTTGCGAGAGGAAGAATCTGAGAATTGTCTCTTCTGCATTTTTTGTCTTTTTTTTTCTTAGGCGGAGGGGTGGTGGAGGGGGAGAGGGGAAGGGTGACGATTGGCCGTACCGCAGAAAAGCGGCCAGTTGTGAGTAAACGCGGGCGCACAAACGCGAGAGGGGGCACTGGTAAGTGACCACACAAAACGAAAATAAGAAGTGAGGAAAAATAGGGGTGGTGCAAGTGTACTGAAAAACTAAAGAGAAGAGGAGACGCAGATCTTCACTCGCGCATTCACACGCTCGAGCACCGCGCGCACACTGCCACTGTCCTTGTAACTCTCGGCCCCGTTGACAGAAACGCCCTTAAAAATACCTAAAACTCACAAACTCCCAGAGGCGCACGTATGTGCAGTGGCTTAATTTCCAACAAATGCCGAGGGGTTCCCAGGTCTGCGCTTTGTCCGCTAGTTGAGATCGGACACCGGCTGCGGAGCCGAAAGAGCAGAAGCCAGCTTACGAACAAAAGGCGCGCCCGCCACTTTGGCTGCAAGCTGTAAAACGGAGGGGAGGCCCTCGATAAACAAACATGTAAATGAAAAAGGCGCTAGCTCACGTAGGGTATGAGAAAGGGATGACTGCAAGCAGTCGTCAGTCACCTGTCTGTTCTTCAATGATTCTTCGAGAAGAGCACATTAAATTTATCTTTTTATGTAAGGGTTAATTTAATGTCTAATTACTACTACTACTACTACTAATAATAATAATAATAACAATAATAATAATAAAAGAGTGGATTGCACTGATACAACTACGATCTACCATCCTATTGCTTTCTTTCGTTTTAACTCGTACCATATACCATAGCAAAAGCAGATTTTATTTACTAAACTACAGTCTTCGTGGGGTTACTTCTCGTCAAGCCATTTATCCCTCGTCTCTTCTGCATCCTTGTTCTTTCCATATGCCTCTCTGAAACCTCCTCTCTCGTACCATCCTCCCCAAGCAATTCCTTGGTTGCTGGATCTTGCGCTTCCCTCTTTTCTACTATTCTAGCTTTTTTTCCCCCCGAAAAGCCGACACACGCACGTAGGTCTGGAAACCCTTCGAGTTTGCGCAGACTTTCTTTACTTCCCAAACTCGCTCGGAATGGTGGCGGGATCTTGTTTCACCTTCTTTCGAGTCTGCAGCCGTCGTCCGACCCCACTCGTTTGCCGCACTGCACTTTACGCCCCCCCCCCCCCTCCTTTTTTTTTCGTGTCGAACGCAAACGCACCGACGCAAACTGTTTGTTACGTGCGCGTTGGTAGCCAAAAGAGTGTACACGACAGGCATTATGAAAGGCGTTTTGCCGGCTATTTTATCGCTGTGGGAAACAATAATTTCGACCTCAAAAGCCGACCTCACTAAGTTACGACCTCACTCAACCTCAAACTCACGCATGAGGTTGAGGTCTCATTTGCTGACCTCACTCAAAAATATTTCCGGCGTTGCCGACCTCACCTAAACCTCACCTCATTCCGTGAGGTTGAGGTCATTTTGAGGTTGAGGTTGACCTCATGAGGTCGAAACGTCATGAGGTTGCCCACCTCTGGTCAGTGTAGTGATTGTACATTGCCCACTTTTTGTACTCAGATTCGAGACTACACTGCAGGCCTGCCTCCCTGAGGATGTGTTTGTTTACGGCAGGCATGGCTAGAGAGGTGCACAAGTGTCGTGCATCACATAGTTCCAGTGAAACGTCATACGAGGCGTTTCTCTCTTGGCAGCTGTTTTTACCGCCACTGATCGATGGCATAAAGATATCAGAGCCGCCGTTGTCCTAATTATGAGTACTGTGTGCAGAGGTGATGATGGGATCACAATTTGGTGTAGCGGTGAATTGTACCGAATGTAGGAAGAAGTGGAAGGGAAGCAATGGCACTGTAGTTCGCTTGAAGTTCCAATTCCAGAGGTGTGCACGTATCCGCGTGACTGTAGCTTGTGCTGCGTGCACAGAGTGCACCTTTGATGTAGCGGGAACAATGGGGACAGTGGAACGACTGTATGTATGTAGCCTAACAGTAGGGTCGCGAATGAAGTGACGACAATGTTTACGAGCTTTGTGTACCTTATACTTACCGAATGTATTCCGTCTGCATTAACTAGTTGTCATTTACAGATAAAGAACTTTATTTCCATGTATAGCAATAATCACCGAATATGTCCATGGTCACGGTTGTTGGCCAGAGGCTAGCCAAGCCTCCCACGTTTGGGGAGAATGGAGTGAAAAATGAAGGGACTGAATGTCAATGGGAGATAAAAAAATAATGTCCTAAATCAGCACCTGCAGTGCGCGGGACAATGGCGGAATGCATGGGGAATGTCAGATACGACAGAGAAAAGATCGTTCAGGAGGTAGAAATGTGTTTCCGTGTAGACGTCGCAGAATGCCTTGTTGCATGGGGGTGAGAGATTCGTCCGGAACAGGCAGGTTACGAATAATTTCTCTAATCATGTCATAGTGAAGGTTTGTTTCTTGTTTGTAGTAAATAGTTGTGTTCTACGCGGCCACAAAATTTTGCGAACGAAGCTGTTCAGCACATCGATTCCTGGGATCCCATGTGACCATGAATCAGTCTTGTGCACGTTACAGGAAACAAGTAATCGATTACGATTAAACTTACTCAATTTCAAATGTAGCTGATTGCAGCGATCGATTACAGCCCCAGAAAAATAACTGATAAAATTACTGAACAGTAATCAATAACAACTGCGTCAGTTTTCTTCGAACCTTAATTGTTGCCATAACACGAACTCGCTCAAACTGCAATACCCTTGTGCGGCTTGTTCGAACTTTTTTACATGTTGATTATTAGACATCAGCAGCAACACTGAAAGGTATATATATGTATAAGCACTAATGAGTAGGGTGATGATCCTTGTTGCGCAACGCTTCGATGCCAGTTTGTACAGCCTCTATGACTCGCCGCAGTGGCTCAGTGGTCAGGGCGGTTGACTAACCCAAGTATATGGGATCGAACCACGGCCGCGGGGCTCGCTTTCTGGAGGACGCGAAAAAAAAAGAGGCATTCATATGCTTTGAGATGTCAGTGAGCATCAAAGAATACAAAGGGGCCGAAATTTCCTGAATTCTCCGCTATCTGAATTGCTTTGGTACGTTACAAATAAAACTTGACCAAGCGCTGCATTTCGTTGTTGGCCCAGAGAAGAAGCACTGCAGGTATACGTATACAAAACGCTGAAAATATCGATTCGGTGCTTCCTTTGCAACACAAGAGGCGGTTTCTCCTCTGGTAGAAGCTAATTGAATTCTTCGGCCAAAAGCTGATGGACGTCCGAACGTCGTCCTTCACTAGACGCCCATTCGGTTTTACAGTGAGAAATTGCAACAGAGGCCAACAGAAGCTACATCAAGAACGAAGAGCGCAGAGAGCGCAAAATGCCAGGCAGCCATGCACACTGTCGAGCGAGCGATGGAACAATATGACGAAATCACGTCGTCACAAACGCTTCGCCTCTTTAGCTTTTCTTTTTTTTTGAACAGAAGTAGTTAGAACTGGTAATCGATTAACGAAAAAACATAATTAAATGACCCTAAACGTTACTGTTTGAAAAATGTAATCAATTACAAAATTACTCAGAGGTGTAATTAATTATAACTTACCAATTACGTTTAATACCCGTGTTCCACGGACATAGTAAAGGTATTTGAATAAAAAGACACCTCCCCAAAAAGAGTTTCATCCGCAGATACACGACAGAGTTCAATCGCCTTTCCAGAAGCGGTCTTTTTCGAAAGCCGAGATCGCCGATCTCTTTTACGGCTCGGAAGGCGTAGCCTCCAACCCAGTGGACCAAAGTAATCCAGTAACGTTGCAGTGGACATCAGTGATTATCTTTTCATAAATAAAAGAAGCTAAAGTGCATTTTTTTTGTCGCGTTTATGCATTATAAAAAAAAAAAAGTTTACGTTTCGCAGAAGGTTAACTATAATTAATGTAGTATTTCTGCAGCACTCTCGTAAGCAGGTGGAAGATATCACGTGGTGACGCTAACCGCCGATATGGTGCCATCCACGTACCGCCGATGCGAATGCATCTTTAATTTAACGCTTGTGAACATACCTAACCTAATTTACTATAGAAACGTGTAATAACACGTGTATTTGATTTATATGTTACGATACGTCGGCTTATTCTGAGTGGTTTTGTTTCAAGATCTAGCGCCACGCTTTCGATAGCGTCATCCGAAGGAAACTCTAAATAGAGATCGCCAGCGTTGTGTGTCTGCTACGAAACTCCTTTTGAGTACAAGTCTTTCAACTCGATAAAAGACCGCTTGTGTGAAAGTGTTTTTGCTTGCTCGTGTGACAGGTATAACTCTGCCAACGGAACCGCCTCAATGTGACAGTGTGAGGGCGTATATTAGTGAGAGCTTCTTGAAGGGCATCTCACAGTGGTGCACGAATCTGACCCGTATGTACTGCATGTATATGTGCTGACTCGGTATATATGGTACATCATGAGGGGTTAGGATTCTTGGTAGAGGCTCTGGATACTATATTATTAGGAAGGTTTTTAGGGCCGCAGTAGAAACAGAATCTGTATAAGTAAGAACGATATGGGCCACATCCTGATTGCCACTCGCAATTAAATAAGCCGTAGTATATTAAGTTTGGCATACTCCAATCAATGTTAGACGGGGGTTATAATTCATGTGTGCCTTGCTTCACGACTGATAGCATAAAGTCTCACCCTGTGAGGATGAGCCGATGAAGTTGGGCCCGGCTAAGTATACCCGGATCGAGTGTACAGAGCGCACAAGCTGGCAGGGGGTGCGAGCACGCGCGCTACAAAAGCGCATAGGTTCGTTGGTTAGTTGGCCTAAAAAAACTGTGGCAAATACCTAATATGGCGATAGACACCACTTACTTTTTTTTTTTTACTGTGTACCACAAACGCTCGTGCGTATTCCGATTTATTACGAGTAGTTCTCATGTCCATACGTACGTGACCAGAGCTGCCTCCGGACCTCGCACCTGGATCTGTGGCGCATTTCACGTTGCGGTCTGCATGCTATGCAGGTTGACAAAGGCTTGACCAGCTCCAGGAGAAATGCGGTGACCTGTGATATTTGGGCGAACTTCAATGAGAATTCATTAAATTACAACAGCACGTCAAAATAACTGCTTTATTAAAGCTGAATAGCGTTGATCTGCACTCTCAAGATAGCGTTGATCTGCACTCTCAAGATAGCATCGCCTTCATCAGGGTGCCAATGCTGTTGTTATCCAAGGCGGACTTTCCTTCCATGTTGACCGCCAAACTGACCGATCCTTTGAGCTCGAATTTTGTCCTGTCACCGGGACCATCTTCTTCGGAGCTCGAAGATTCCGAACTCGAAGACTCTGTGCTGCCAGACGAAGACTTTGAGGACAGTGCAGTACTCAACTTGTCTTCGGCTCCTTCGTCGGAACTTGACACTTCCCCACTGCGGATCGTTTCTAAAAATTTTTCGAGTTTATCGTAAAACTCTTTCGTATCTTCGTCTGTCGTCGAGTCGTCGTTCTCTCGAGATGACTTGCTGGCATCGCTCTCCGAAGAAATGACACTTCTCTCGGTGGACCCTGCAACGCTCGAGCCTTCTTCGCTTAAATCTCCCTTGGCAAAGTCGTACACGGTGGCAAGCACCTTCAACTTATCGGACACTGTCAGGTCAGAGTCGGTCAGGGCGTGGTACAAAGTGCGCAGCGCCCTCCTTCGATGGTCGTCCAGCTCGTTTTCGATAGTCCTCAGCTGCCTTAGCACGTCCTGAGACTCGACCTCGTTGGACGACGGGCCCTGTCCGGTTCCACGCTGTTGCTGCATCTGGCTGAGCAGCCTGCGGTACGTTCTCACGCGCCTCGTGAAGTAGTCTCCGTTTTCTTGCATGTCCTTGGGCGTGAGGAGCTCTTCGAACATCCGGTTCATGGCCGTCAGCCTGCGTTCGAAACTCTCTACCATTTCTGCTGTGATGCGGTCGTCTTTGTCGCTTGCTCCCAGACCGAACGCTTCGGTTCTCGTCGAGCTCTCCTTTTCCGTAGTCTGAAAGAGGCTAGCCGGAGTGTCCTTTTTGGTCGCACTACCTTGGGCCAAAACTCTCATGTCACCCCCGAGGCCGTCGTTTGAAAGGTCAAATGTCGGACCGCGATCGTTTACCGGCCTGTTTTCCATGTTGCTATCCTCGGAGCTCTTAAACAACTCTCGAATGGACCTTCGCGTGAAGGTTTTCCTTACTTTCTCTGCGCTCTGTTTGGTGACACCAACCTTCTGCTTCACACCTTCGGATCCTGAGATAGCGTAGCCTTTGTTAACACCTGTAGGATAGTAGATGCAATCGTACCAACCGCGAACGGATCCTGGATGGTGATATCGCTGGTTATCTGGAGAGTAGCGATCATAGTTACTTCCGGAATAACCATACGGATATGATCCACTGCCACTGTATTTTCCAGTTGAATAGCCTCTGTAACCGTAATTAGGGTAGTACGAGCCGTAACTATAGTGAGGGTACCCAGGGTACCCAGAAGCGTACCCATTACCATACCCGTATCCTTGAGGGCTATAATATCCAGTGCTATAAGAAGGGTGGGCCGTCTGGCCGGTACCGTATCCGTAGGACGTGCCATAACCGCTGCCGTAATAGGAGCCCCCGCCTCCGTAGGAGGGCTGTTGTGCGTGAGCGCTCATGTAGTAAGGATAGTTTCCGTAACCAGTGGAATATGGGTAACTGCCATAGCTGCTTCCTCCGTACGGATAGCCCCCTTGGTAGGGATAATAAGACATGTAACCTCCGCATCCAGAGTAATAGCAGCCATAAGAGCGAGAGGGGTCACCGTAACCACTGTGACCGCCATACAAGCCTCCGCCGTAGTAGCCACTTCTGTAGTATGGGTAGCCGAACTTGTCATTGCCGCTTACGTAAGGGTGACCGGTACCGGAGCCACCGTTCTGGCCACCGTAATATGGATAATTGTAGCCGTAATTTGCTGGGCTACTGCTTCTCCTGTAGTAGCCCACTGCCAGGTAGTAGGGTTGCCAAAAACTGCTGGTGTAGGATGGCTGCATGTAGCCGGAGCCATATGATGGCCCGTAGCCATAACCACCAGAGCCTCCATGGGCGCCTCCGTTCCAACCGCCGTGCTCGAACGATGGCCTCCTGTTGAACTGCCTCCACCACTCGTACGTTGTCGGGGGTGGATGATAGGCAGGAGGACGGTAGTACCATGGATGTGAAGGGTAGCTGTTACTCGGGTAGCGATTCCAGTAGCCACTGGGGTAGTAGCCGCCGAAGTGAGGCCTGTAAGTTGGCGGGTAGTATGAATGGTTCGGGTTGATGCCAGGCGGCGGTGGTGGAGTAGTGGCAGGCGGGGGCTGATCAGTGGCCACGTCCGGCGCGTCCGTCGTTTCATCCTGGGCCACGGCCGGCCAGCAGGCACAGGCTGCAAAGAGACCAAGGGCAGAATTGTGTTTCCCACCTCAATTGAAGCCTGTGCATTATAAAAATAGTACAGCGCTGGCTTTATAGATTGTGTTGATGTTTTTTAGCGAGAGACACACTACGCAAGTCACTTCGGCTCATCGCCGTGATCGCACTTTCGTCGTGGTCACATCTTGGCCGTGGTCGCACGGACCTTGAGACGTTGCCTAGCAACCGCTAGAAGAAGAAGAGGAGAAGGAGGAGGTCGTGGGAGGCGGTAGCTTTCAGTTGACATGGCTGAGCACTAACTGGACGTAGGCAGGACTGGTTTTGGCAAGAACTGCCAACTCGGGGCTCTCCTTTTGTAGGGGGGGGGGGGGGGGGAGGGGTGATATCACCAAAGCCCTTGCATTCACGTTATCCCTAGGCCACGCAGGCGTGTTCATACGGCTCGGTTAAAGCGGGGCTTTATATGTTGGCTAGTAGCTTACGCTATCGGGTCATTGCGAAGGTGGGAGTGAAAACAGAGAGAAAGAGGTGGCGTAGTGGAGGGCTTCAGACCACCGCGCAACAGACGCTTTCGCTTCGTCGCACTTTAGTGTGCAAAAGTGCCCCCTATGGCGTCAATAAAGCTGAAGCCATAGAGTAAACTACATGCAAAACCCCTGTCTTTACATATGCTCCCATGAGGCTACCATAGCTATCATTAAGGAGGATGAGCCTTCTCACCATCAAGAGAATATGAGCTTCGATGAAGGGGTCATAAATAACCCTCTACGCTGGCTAGGAGCGGGCGGATGACGCCTGACTACTGTGCCGGAGTACCCGGGTTCGAACCCGACTTCGGCGGCTGCGTTTCGATGGAGGCGAAACGAAGAGGCGTCCGTGTGTTGTGCGATGTCAGCGCACGTTAAAGATCCCCAGGTGGTCGAAATTGCTCCGTAGCCCTCCACTACGGCTCCTATTTCTCTTTTTCCACTTTCACCCCCACCTTCCTCCCTTCCCTTACGGCGCAGTTGAGGTGTCCACAGAAACAAGTGAGACAGTTACCGCGCTTTTTCCTTCCTATAAATCAATCAATCAAACCTTTGACCGGCCCTGTACCATCTCTGATAAGTAACCAGATAGCATTTTTCTCTTCTCGCTCGTGTAGTGCAGTCCTTACAGCTTCCTTTATTACCACAAGTCCTAGAAATGTGAGAGAGAAAAAGGGTCCTTGTTTACGAAAATTTAGAGCTTAGGGAGTGGCGTAAATGCTCCATTATACGATGCAGAAGCAAATCTTACATGGTTCCTTGTGGCATCGGACGGCTTAACGATGTATGAATATCGCATCACAAATTTAGCTTCAACAGAGCTTTGTGGAGTTGGACGGCTTATAACGTAAAATATTTCTCCACCCCCTCCCCCATCTTACAATAGTAATAATATTAATTGTTTCGCAGGATAGGAAAGGCGCACTATCTGTTACAGTTCGCGGTGGACACCTGAACCGCGTCATAAGGGAAGGAAGGAAGGTGGGAGTGAAAGTGGAAAGAGTGAAAGAGTTGTAGTAGCGGAGGGCTACGATACAATTTAGACCACCTGGGGATACGTGCACTGTCATCGCGCAGCACATGGACGCCTCTTCGTTCTCCTTCATCGAAACGCAGCCGCCGCGATCGGGTTCAAACCCAGGTACCGCGATACAGTAGTCGGGCGTCTTATAACACAATAACACTTTTCACGAAGTTTTTGACGCCGCATGGCCACGCCGTTACTGTAAAATAACCGATAATAAGAGAAACGCCGGCAGGAGGCCAAAGAAGTGATTTGCATCGGTTCGTTAATGGTCTCAGGGCAGATCAGCTATCGTATTGTTCAACGCTCCACAATTTCAGGTTAGTTTGTCCAACACTATACTACTGACAGCTGCACTCGTCTAATGCAAAAAAAAAAAAGAAATGAAAATATGTTTGGGTGATTAAAATGCTCCCCAATGCAAGATTTGACCGCAGGTATTTATAAGCGTTTTAGCGATATATTGAGGCAAACAATTTGAGATGCTTGTATGTATTCATTTGCAGTTTAAAAAAAAAAACGCATTTGCAGTGGTAAGACGCCCGACTACTGTGCCGGAGTTTCCGGGTTCGAACCCGACCGCGGCGGCTGCGTTTCGATGGAGGCGAAACGAAGTGGCGTCCGTGTGCTGTGCGATGTCAGCGCACGTTAAAGATCCCCAGGTGGTCGAAATTACTCCGTAGCCCTCCACTACGGCTCCCCTTTCTCTCTTTCCACTTTCACTCCCACCTTCCTCCCTTCCCTTACGGCTCGGTTCAGGTGTCCACAGAGCAAGTGTGACAGATACTGCGCCTTTCCCTTCCTGTGAACCAACCAACCAACCAACGATGTATAACAGCGATACATAGGTATACCGTCTAGTTCCGATTCGTTTCCGCAGTAGAGAAGATTAAATTATGAGCCACGCGAATTGACAACAGTTGAAGCGCAGTTTAACATTCTCATTTTCTTGCTCCTTGTCTGCCATAAATTTACACGAAGTTTTGCTGTACACTTTGCCATTCTTTTCCATTCGCTTGCGGCAAGAGCGTTTTGCAGTGTAGTCCCGTACAACAGTAATTCGTTGATTACAGCAACCTATTCGAATAATTATTGTCAGCTTTAGAGGGACCGTGAAATATATTTGCTAATTCTAGAAAACGCGCAGGAATAATCGATATTCCGCTAGAACACTCCGAAAAAAAAAAAAAAGCTATAGTGACGAAGCCCCACCGCGCCTCTACCGCCCACTTCACTTGGGCGCGCCCAATGAGAAGACGCACCTATAGAAACTTTACTTGACGCCAGCGAGAAGTGGGCGGGTTTTAAATTTCACTCGGATACTTACCAAGACTAACTTTACGAATTCATTACATTGTAAGCTTGTCATATATATCTTCTCGGGGTCCCTTTGTGGGATTCGGGCTTGCTGCGGCTGCCCTTTGCGCGGCCGCCGCCCGCTTCCCAGTTGTTCTCCCCGTTCCCTTTCTCCCGCCTGAGGCGGCGGAGAGGGGCTCGAGCGACTTGTCACTGTCGTTCGGGCCACAGCTCCGCCCTGGCGTCCCAGTGGCTGTTCCCATTGGCGCCTTTTGGCGGGAACACGGCACCGCTTCGACAGCCGCGCTTGCGCGACTGTCCGAGCGGAGCTCAGAGAGAGACCCCTCCGAGACATCGCAAGGTGCGTACGCAACTGTTCTTGTCTGCCGGCCTTTGTCCGCGCAGACCAGTGTGTACTCGAGTTCGTCTGCTCCGGGTCTTACCTGAGAGCGAAGCTCGAGCCTGTCGATCGTGATCCAACGATCCGCGACAGGCGTACCTTGCGGTGGTTGCCCACACTCTCTCAAAGGAACCCTTTGGTTACTGCGAGAGAGAGATCACAGCACGCCCTTGCGTGCTTGCGGCGCGCACTCCGTGTCACTTCGTGCGCGCAGGGGAGCCTAGCTCCTCGCGCGCTCCCTTGACACGGTGACTGCGTATGTGTGTGTATGTGCGTTTGTAAATATGTGTATATGTGTGCGTATGTGCGTTTGTAAATATGTGTATGTGTGTGCGTATGTGTGTGTGTGCCGCTGGAGGATGGCGTTTCAATAAACGTCTCCTTTGTGAACTCGGAGGTTTGTGTCCTTGCAGCGAAGTGCTCTCCTCCCGATGGAGGTTGAGTGCGCGCTGCAGTGTTTCAGTGTGCGCGTGGTGACGGCTGATCGGGGCTTCGGCTCGCGCGACGCTCGAACCCGCGGTGGTTCGTGGCCTATGTCCAAGGTTTCCAGAAACCACACCTTTAAGGCCTGCTGAAAAGAACTGGCAGACGGTTCGACTCCGACAACCAACGTAGCGTATATATGACCCGAAAGCGTAAATGCAAATCTCCACTGTCCATCCCCATTTAAGGACTTTCCAACCAGATTTGGGAGGTGGGCTATGTCTGTTTTGAACATGCGTCAGTTCAATTTTCAAATAGGGGAAAATAACGTTTGGAGTGGACCACTAAATTTTTTTATGGTGGGCATGGCATTCATTAGTCAAACCATCTAATGCGATAGCGGTGCGTTTGGATCCGTTGCAGTGGAATGGAAGTTGACGAAGACGACGACAGGCGCAAAGCGAGGAAGTGCCGGCAAACGGCCTGGCGAACTTGTAAATATTTATGTGCTGTATATTTTGTAATTATGTACACATAGCAATAAAGAAAAAACAAAAACGAGGAAGTGGGTCTATATAAGCGGGATGACCTTACTGCTTCCCATGAGAAATTCCTGGGTTCGAATCCCTCCTTGTCGACGTTTTTTTTTTTATTCTGAGCTTATCAAAGACTTCAAAGAATTAATATCCGCGGCTAGGGCTATTTGATAGCCTAACCACGCAGTACCAGAATTCTCACTGTTCCTTTTTTTTTTTTTCCAGACTGGTTCCTTCAAATAGCGCCTCCTTTGCTGCTTCGAATCCAGCAAGCTTTGCGCTACCTGTATCATATGATTATGGAAAAGAATATACATAGCTGCCCTGTGTTACGAAATCGTGTCTATCCGCGCGCTCTTAGGCTATCATTTAATAGTGAGAGCTCTAAGAACTCCTCCGAGGCCGACGCGTACGTCTGCTCACAACTATCTCGTTACCAAGCGCCGTGTGAGCTTCGAATAAAACATCCTGAATGAACTATTCCTAACTAAAAGGAGCAGGGTTTGGTACTGCAGCAGTTAACTGCGTAAGGCAGCATGACCCACAACCGTGGGAAAAACGTTTCTGCGGGCGGTCTGCTGTATTTCACCAGCCGCCCTGATCCTTTGGCCTAGCTGCGGTGAGACATGAGCAGACCTGTTCAACACGATGTTTGTATTTATTTTTTTGCAGAAACTTGTTTAAACTTAAGTTCCACCTTTAAAGTTATATGACGCTGTATAGCATTAATGGTTTCAGTATGCGACTCCTCTTGTGGACCATCGTTCGCGTATATGCAAACTGTAGCTCGCTTAATCGCTAATCCTTTAATTTGTGGCTTTGTTATCTCACACATACTCATTAGCATGAAGTCATAAGTTACCACATTTTGTGAAATGCCACTCGACATATAGATATAAAACCCTTCTTCAACCAAACCGTACTAACGTGCCTGCGTGACCTATAAAGTGTCTCACGAACGATCAAAAGATCCCGGCGGGTTCAGTTCCCGTCTAACCCTCCCACCTCAGTGCGGAAGCCAGAGTTGGCAGCTCCTACCATGCCACATGGTGCCGTGACGTCACACAACCTGCCGACAAATCAGTGCCTGGTCATGGCACTTGCCAACTACCACCTCTCAGAATCATGCCCGTTTTCTTTTTTTTTTATGTTTAAAAATCTGATAACGCCGGCTTTTCTGCAGAACAGGGCGTTTAGCGCTGCCTTGCTAAAATGCAGGAAATCGAACTTAATGCGAACGCTTTCAAAGAAAGAAGGGCGACGTCTGAGGTGGAAGGGGCAATAGGTAACAAAAATGTTGTAGCAGGATTCGTGGCACTTGAAATCTTAAAGATCTACACTCTCCTCCGAAAACTGAAAGCGTAATGTCGTGAGATCGCCCCAAAGCATTCAGCTATCCTTTTTCCCTCCCACGTTTGTACGTGCTGAGGCACAACACATTGAAAGACAGCACGGGCGCGTACCTACGATGGCCGCACAAGTCAGCAGCAGTGCTTGCATGTTGGTCCCCGTCGTCGTCCCAGTGCGTGCGTCCCGGGCAGCGTCCGCAAGCCCACTGAAACACGTCTGCGCGTCGCAGGCGGCGAGGCGTCGGGCTATCTGCGCGCGGGGTCGCGGCTCGCTTTCGCTGTGTTGTCCCTGCTCGCTGGACTCCGCGCCACCTGGTCCCTGAGTACACAGGGCTTCGTTGGTAGCACGCTCGTCTGCTCCGTATACGTCGTGCCTCGGAACCCTGCCTGGCCGTTGCCTACTTTCCGTCTACGTTTCATTGCTTTGGTTCTTTTTCCCCTTTGGATCTACGCCCGGAGCAGTAAGGCGGAGCGCGCCATCGCTTCTGTGTACACACGCAGACCTGAGCTGGCTGGCACCTCGATGCCTCTACGGCAATCCGCGCACACGCATGAAACGAGCTCAGGCGCAACTCAGTTGCGCCCTAATTTCGCATTTGCTTGGCAGTAGTGTTCGATAAGCTTTAACTGCTTTAACTACTGGGCTGGAATCGTTTTGCTTAGTTATGCAACACCATTGTCAAGTTACGTTTCATTAAAATGAAAGTTTGGAAGGGTTTCTTTTCCAGGAGCAAGCCACCCGCCGGCGGAAATACACTTTACACGATTATCCTCATCGTAGAACGGCGAAAGTTAGATTGGCAGATAGACCCCCTCCCCCCCCCCCCCCCTCCCCCTTTTCTTTCTCTTCACCCCAACGTAACGAGTTTCTATAAAAGAGGATGGCACTGTCTTGTATACGCCAGCATGCTTGGTGACCAAAGAACCTCAGCAGCTCGCACCTCCGCGGTACAGGAAGTCACCTGCTGGGAGCAAACACAATGGCCCTGGATAGACCGCCTTCAGATGGAGATGATATATTTACTGCTTCAACCGCTTTCTAAACGTGCCGTGAAAAGTCTATCGATGTCATTGTGCGCCGAATTCCAATGCTGTAATGAGCAGCGGGTATTTATACTAATAGCAGCAAGAGAGTGCATAACGGGTGTGACGTATCAGTCGCAGTTTTGAGACAGCATTGCGCGTGCTGTTCGTAGTACGATACATCTTCCATTTTTTGGAACAAAGAACAAAGACACAATGGACAGGGCGAAGTTGCAAGCACAGAAATGAAAAAAATAATTTGAGAAATTCCCTCGAAGTTTCTCCCGCATCCCAAACGTCGCGGAGGAGTACCTTGTCTCTAAGACTCTGCATCACCATCAGACGGCACTAGTCGCTGTTACTGCTATGGTGCTGCTGCGATGTTCTGTTCTCAAAGGCGTCATCTCTGTCGTCATGAGGCTCACGCCCAAAAGCTCCCTTCGTAGGAATCAAATGCTTTCGATTGCGATGCAGAAATCTGCCGTATTCTGTGAAAACATTGTAGAACCCAGGCTCAGCACTGCGCCGCACGACATTTGCCTTCTTGTCCCCCACAAATTTCTTCAATGCGCACAACGTCAACTCCGGTTGCTCTTAGTCTGGTGATGCTTGACAATACGCAAATTTGGAGCATCTTGAAATATCTGGCAGCGTTGTTCGTAGCTCTCTAGCCTGAATAATCTCTGCCGGTGCCGCAGTACCTTCCAGCGGGGTTGTCCTGTAAGCAAGCAAGCATAGCCAGAAATCTTGATTCACGGCAAGAAGTGATGTACCATATTCTCTTGCAAATGCAGTGGACTGGTTGCTTGAGAATTGGGGCCCGTTGTCCGAACATACCTACACTGGTATTCCGTACCTAGCGAAGGTAGCGCCAGTTGCTTGAATGTCAGTCCTAGATAATGTATCTTTAAGTGGTTCGACCACTGGAAAGTTTGAGAGCGCATTGTATATGCAGAAATAAGGACACCGCAGTAAAACAAAATGTCAATTCCAACTCGGTACTACGGTTGCGCGGGCACCGCGCGGCATCTTCAGCGGCTCACGTGGCTGGCTGTACGAGTACTTTTTGCAGATTTGTGCACGTCACCGATCGCTTTTTTGGGATACCGCAAACAAAGGTCGGTGATCGGTCTCCACGATGACGCTACGGCCATATGTGAAATTATTGACAATCGCGATAGCTTCTTTTTATATCTTTGAGTAATGCTTTGAGTAAGAATCACAAAATCAATCCACATTCACTACCCCATCCCCCTTGCTTCATCCTTACTCGACGCTGGGCGGGTAACTCACCCCTTCTCTTTCCCTTATGCACTATATTATATACACGGACCAGTCTTCGCATCCTCAGTCAGCATCGCATGTAGGTGGCCGCATCAGACCCACCTTTTACGCGAAAAACCCATCTGACCTGAAGTCAAGAAGTCTTCTTGAATAAGCTCATCGCCCATGCGGCTTACACGCCACGTATTATGGCCCGCTGACGTCAGTATACAGAGGAAATGATTACGTGCCGCCACTGTACGACTCTAACGCGCGGCGGCATATCTCATCTACTCTGTGATTTGCCTGCTTTTTCTACTGGACGCTCCGAGATCGAACCCTATACCACCTGAACTAGCGTTCGCTTCTATGAACTGACGCTAAAACACAAATGATATTTGCCAAGTATGGCTCCCTTAGTGGCCTAGTCAGAGCATAATGATTTGATTGACGACCTGTGCAAACAATGAAGATTATGCCTACTCCCCGTTACACCATCCATGGCCATGAGCCTTCCTACTCAATAAAGGACGTTCAAATCAAATTAAATCTGCTTGATAATTTTCCTTCTTGGAAGATGGACTGTGATAGATTTAGTAGAATTACTATATTTGTATACGAATTGGCTATTACTGAATGGAAGGAGATGTATTTAATTACTCTCCAATGGTGTCTTGTTGCTTCCTTCTAACTGCATGACAAGGTATTATAATCGTTAGTCAATACTCAATGTTATTTAGGACCCATTATAACCACGACTGCACAAAGATAATGGGACATTTTTTTTTTTTAAAAGTTTTGTGACTTGGATATTGCTACTTTACTGACCAAGAAACATGCCTGCCTCGGGTGTTACAACACATTTTTATCCGCCCTGTAGGTCCAGAGGGTGTTTTGGAACAGTGGCCGGAACGGAGTTTGCTCACTGCAACTAGTATATTTACAAAATTTCCTGTCAAACCACCTGTACTGCCTACATCTGTGTCGTTCTTGTCTTTATTTGAGCTACACGAAGTGAGGGCGCGAACGTTTAAGCCGCACGCCGGAGCTGAAGCAGCAGCAGTCTGGGCTGGCATTTGTGGGTTGCATTTTTGGGAGACAATTTTTCATTTTTTTTTTTTTTAAGTTTGTGCACATCAGCTTACTACCGACGCACTCCGTCAGTTGAGAGGTTTATGCCTCGATGTACATTCACCGACTTCAGTGCACTGCCATTCATCATAAACGGGCCCTTGTATGTGCTCCGAAAAAGGGGGATGTTCCAAGTGCGCTGCAGTTCCCGATGTACTCCGAATTTCGTTATGATCACTCTTTTTTTTTTTTTTTCACGAGAAATGGCGCAGCAGAAATGAGCGGCACCACAGCTGCGATAATTTATGACAGAAATATCAGTGCATGTGCACTATGCGTAAGTATAATGCGTGAACAGTGACCACGGGGCACGGCGCAGAAAGTATGCTTTTTGGGTTGCTCCAGATGCAAGCTGGCAGCTGATCTGCCAGATGAAAGGGAGAAATTAGAAACAAACTGCATAAATGACACCGTGTTAGTTACTGGACCATAACAGAATGGTTTGCTTTGGTTTAAATTTATATGGTTTAACGCCCCAAAGCAACTCAGCCTATGAGGGACACCTGAAGAATTCAAGAAATTTCGACCACCTTTGAGCACTTAACCTGTAGCCACAACACAAGGCAAGCGAACGTCCGGTGGGTGTTCGCACTATAATCGAAAAGTACGCATCTTTTGTTCTCGAATTATTCTCGCATTGATTCGAACAATTGTAAAGGTTCATCTATCGCTGAACCAAGTTTCACGAGCTTAGCCATCGGACGTGGCCGCAGTCGCTGCTGGTGTTTCGACCTTGGCTCGCTTCCGCGCTTGTTAAGCTTCTCGGCAACGGGCTATAGAGTCTTAATCCTCGTTGGTCGATGGTCTCGGCAGCCCGTCTGGCGACTTCATGAAGGCGACTATATGTGAGAGTGCTTTGCAGTTGGAACTTGATAAAGACGACGATGTTTACGGCAGAGCGTGAAAGTGTATTGCAGTTTTACGCGAGCTGTGATCAGCTGCAGCGAGAAAGTAGTTCTCTCATGCCGACTATGAAAACCATGATGCTTACTCCACAGCGCGCAATTAAGACGTTTGCTATGCAACGCGACAGGAATACACAGAAGAACTGTACAAGAAGGACCCGGATGTGCAATCCCATCATAGGACGGTTGTGATTACTGATCTCGAGCCGGGCATCCTGAAGAGTGAAGTTGAATGGGCCTTAGCCAGCCTTGCTAAGAACAAAGCAAGCGGAATTGATGGTATTCCAGCTGAGTTGCTTCAAAACCTCAACCACGACGCTGTTAACACACTGCATACATTATGTCAAAAGATTTGGACAACCCTGCAGTGGCCACAGGATTGGAGGAGGTCAGTTTACATCCCCATTCCAAAGAAAGGCAGTGCCAAAGATTGTTCCAACTACCGCACTATCGCGCTTATTTCGCATGCTAGCAAGGTGATGTTAAAAATCCTGCAAGGTAGGCTGCAGCAGTATGTGGATCGGGAGCTTCCGGACGTGCAAGCTGGGTTTCGCAAGGGCAGAGGAACTAGAGACCAAATTGCCAACCTTCGCTGGATCATGGAAAAAGCAAGAGAGTTCCAGAAACCCATTTACTTCTGCTTTATTGATTATGCGAAAGCGTTTGACTGCGTAGATCACAGCAGATTGTGGCAAGCTCTCCGAGAGATGGGAGTTCCAATCCACCTCATCTGTCTCCTCAGGAACCTTTATGAAGGGCAAGAGGCCACAGTCAGAACTGGGCATGGTCTTACTGATTGGTTTCCGATTGAGAAAGGGGTGAGGCAAGGCTGCATACTGTCGCCCTGCCTATTTAACCTATATGCAGAGTGCATCATGAGGAAGGCCGGTCTGGACGAGTCTTCAGCTGGAGTGAAGATTGCTGGAAAACGTATCAACAACCTTAGATATGCGGATGATACCACTTTAATGGCAGAAAGTGAAGTGGAACTCAAGAGACTTCTGATGCGCGTACAAAAAGAGAGTGAGAAGTTTGGGCTTAAACTGAACATTAAAAAGACGAAGATCATGGCGTCTTGCCCTATCAAGTCCTGGAGCATCAATGGACAAGAAGTGGAAGCTGTGACAGATTTTCTGTTCTTGGGCGCCAAGATTACCTCGGAAGGAGACTGCAGCCATGAAATTAGGAGACGCCTGCTTCTGGGAAAGAGAGCAATGGTTAGCCTTGACCGCCTAGTAAAGAGCAGAGACATTAGTCTGCCAACCAAGATCCGTATAACCCGTGCTATGGTCTTTCCAGTTGTGATGTATGGATGCGAGAGTTGGACTGTGAAAAAGGCTGACCGCCGAAGAATTGACGCGTTTGAATTGTGGTGCTGGCGAAGACTCTTAAGAGTTCCTTGGACTGCCAGAAGATCAAATCAGTCGATATTGTCGACCATAAACCCTGACTGCTCATTGGAGGGTCAAATTCTAAAGTTAAAGCTCAGCTACTTTGGTCATCTGATGAGAAGAGAGGAGTCGCTGGAGAAAGATTTGATGTTGGGAAAGGTTGAGGGTCGCCGGAGAAGGGGTAGGCAGCGAACGCGATGGTTAGATGGCATTCTCGAGGCATTGCAGATGAAGCTATGTGATGTTAAGAAGATAGTGAGAGACCGGAAAGCGTGGCGTGACATGGTCCATAGGGTCACGAAGAGTCGGACACGACTGAACGCCTGAACTGAACTGAACTGATGCAACGCGAGCTGAAAAAGAAAAAAAAAAATGCGCACGAGTACATGGCGTCATCTGTAGAACGTGCGGTAATATTGCGGAATAACGCGAAACTCACAAATGAACGCAGTACTGACCTAAAGCTCTAAAAATGGCATATTCGTTATGACATAACTGCAACCGACATTTGATGGCTTATTTATCCGTGACGCTACTTTGTAACTAACCTGGGGCTCCTTATGCAGCCTTTAATTGGTCCATAACGCCTTTCATGGAAGATTCAAGGCACAAACTATAAAAAATGACACATTTATGCACATATTAGTTTAAATCGCAGTCTCAGTCCTCTGCCTGTGGTCTGTACTGGATTCGGTGAAATTTAATGCGCTCAACTGCAGTATATACAAGGAAGTCTTTGGCAGGCTTTTCTCTGGAAGTAGTAAAGCAACCTAGAAGGGAAATTTAGTCCTCGTCCAAGCAGCCACACTTGATTTCGCAATCTGGTGGTGAAACTTTATTGTTAATTGACGAACCAATACCTTGCAATCTTTTGAGAGAATTTTCTCGGATAACCGGCGGTTCAAAACGCTCTGTGTTGAGCGTGATGACTTATTATTTGTTTAAATATTATCTACCGCCTCACATTACGTGCTTTTGTCGCTTTTCTATGAATCTCAGGGCCGCTTTGCGAAGCATACTAGATATCATTGCGTATTGCGTGCATATTTAAGTTTCAGTATAGATACGCCAGGAAAGGAGATTTTAAATATATATGTTACCGCAAATGTGTGTACGAAAGGCACTAAAATATCAACAAGAATTGCTGTCGGTTTCGATATATCTATTACAAAGTATGAGCCCTCTCGTTCGTGCTGCGCTATTATATGAAACGCTTGCTTTGTATAGTCTAGAATAATTTCAAGGTTATTATGTTAGTTCCAGCGCGACAGCCCAATAATTTTTCCTTGCATCTTGCTTATTCTGTAACTAACTTGACGGTGTAAGATAGAGCGATCCTACTGCTAGCTTACCTCATATACTAGTTGCTTGTTATTACAGAATAAACAAACTACATTTGACAGACACGCAAGCCTAGACCATAAGCGGATTAAGCTGGCTTTATATTGCTGCGGGGAACATTCAGGCATAGGCGATACACTCGCGAGACAAACGGAGCCTATAGCTTCAGCGTCGTCGTTGTTCAGTGCACCAACGCAACATCTCCGCGTTAGTGGGTATACGCGGTCGCCTCGAGACCGCGTATACCCACCGCGGGAGAAGCACAGTCCCGGTGCGTACACCGCACATATGAGAGCGAATTATAGGGATAAAGACGGGCGACATGCACGACTTCTGGGTAAGGAGTTGTGGAGGAAGACTTGCGGTGGAGAGGCAGATGAGTTTGCCGCAAGACGCGGTAAGGGCCCACGTAGCCAGGCAGAAGTCTGTCCCACATTACGGGAGCCTGAGGAGTACGAGGGAGCCAGGAGGATAGTGGGCATTACGCTGCTGAAGGTCGTATCGGCGCTGTTAACAGCGCTGAGACCTAAGACGAGTCAAGGCGGTCTCGGGTAATATGGTGGGCATCAGCAAGGGTGATAGCATCAGAAGCGTAATTGTAGTAACTGCAGGAGGAATCATCGAAATGCAGGTGTCGAAAGGGAGAAAATGGTTGCGGCCGAAAAGTAGATAGAAGGGACAGTATCGGCGGTATCATGCATGGAGTGAGGCGAATCTTATGAAAGGTAAAGAGACGATATATGAGTCACGATGATGGTCGGAAACATACACTGGCAGCACGTCGGTCAGTGTGGGTTTGAGGCGCTCGTAAGACCGTTCGTTTATGAATGGTAGGCCATTGTGAACTTGTGACGAGCAACACATGAGCGGAGAAGGTCTTGAACAATTTGAGAAAGGAAGCAGCGGCAGAGATCGGTAAGCAGTTAACGGGGAGCGCCATGAAGCAAGATAACAACATGCAGAAAAAGTCTGCAATGTCGGAGGCGCAAGTTTGTGGGAATAGCTCTGACTATATGGCATGTGGCGTAATCGGTCGCCACGGCAACCCATTTGTTCCCGGTTGCCGACGTGATAAATGGGTTAAGCAGGTCGAGACCAACACGAGAAAACGGCTCAGTTGGAATTGAGAGCGGTTGCAGGGGCTGAATGAAGGGACAAAAATGACTTTTGAACAGGTGTTGACGCTTTGCTGAGTTCGAGTTGAATAGAGAGAAAGCCAACATGAACACAAAGAATCAATAACAATCAATGCTGGGGAAGCACTAACAAAAATTTCGGTTCCAGAATTGATTATTTTGGGTGATTTCGGCTGATTTTTTGTTGTGGGTTTGCAAAGAATATAAACAGCAAATGTACGCTCTTGGTGCATAAGTTGAAACATTTGGCAAATATTTTAAAAATCACACAATAGGTTTGCATACATGCACACACATATCACGGGTGCTAGTCGGGCGCCGCTTTCCGAATTACCAAAACAGCTGTAAGTAATGGAAATTTATTTGTATTATCGAGAAAGAAATGAAAGGGATCAACTAAAAGAATGTCGCATGTGAAATCGATTACTTGTACTGCAAAAAAAAATAAATAACAGCAGTTCACAACCCGTACAAATCAGGAAGCCTGGACTTGAAGTACAGTTCAGGTGAGAAACCACCGATTTCAAAGTTCTTCTTTTATTATCGTCTCGCGTGCAAAATTGATCCATGCTTTGTAACATGTTAGTGTTGGCAATGGTTGGTTTGTGGGGTTTAACGTCCCAAAGCGACTAAGGCTATGAGAGACGCCGTAGTGGAGGACTCCGGAAATTTCGACCACCTGGGGTTCTTTAACGTGCACTGACATCGCACAGCACACGAACGCCACTCCGTTTCGCCTCCATCGAAACGCAGCCACCGAGGTCAGGTTCGAACCCGGGTACTCCGGCACAGTAGTCGGGCGTCTTACCATTGCACCACCCCAGCGGGGCAGTGTTGGCAATATTTACGAGTGTATGAGTTTAATCCCCAGGCAGCACATTTCATCGGCCCAATAATGGGGATTGATTGGGGATTACTGGCCCACAAGTGGCCCAATGGTGCCATTGAGCTACCAATAATGTGTAGCCACGCTATACCATAATCATTATTGGCCCAGTGAACTTCACCCATATCCGTTATTGGCATTCAACCGGCTAAGAGCGGTAAATAATGCCCATTCATATTGAACAGTTTGCCATTATTGTATACACAATGAGGCAGCCTGGTCATTATTGGCCAACCAGCTGCAATTGTTTGCCAATATCTTCCACACCATGGTATAACCTGATTATTATTGTCCGGTCAATAACAACGGCTTCTCAATATTGAATATATCTAAGCATACAGTGGTCAATAATGTCCAACCAACTTTGGCGGCTTCCTAATATTGTAATATCTTGGTTTCTAGTGGTCGATATTGTCTAATGAGCCTTGATGGCTGACCAGCATTGCACATATCATGGCATAGCTTGGCTAATATTGTCCGGCCATTATGGTTGCCTCGTCAACATTGAATATATCTTGGCATACATTGGTCAATATTGCCCCACCAGCTTTGGTGGCATCCTAACATTGTATATATCTTGGATTATAGCGGTCAATATTGCCTAATGAGGTCTGATGGCTGGCCAGCATTGCACATATAATGGCATAAATAGGTTAATATTGTCCGGCCATTATGGTTGTCTTGTCAGCAATAAATAAATCATGGCATATATTGGTCAATAGTGACCCGCCTGTCATGGCGGCCTGCCAACAATGTATACATATGCATTATATTGTTCAATATTGTTCGATGGACTGTGATGGTTAGCCAGCATTGCACCCTAATGGCATAGGTTGGGCAATAATGTTCTGCCAATATGGATGGCTTGTCACCATTGCATATATCTTGACATAGATTGGTCAATATTGCCCCATGAGCTTTGATGGCATCCCAATATTGTATATATCATGGTTTCTAGTGGTCGATATTGTCTAACGAGCTTTGATGGCTGGCCACCTTTGCACATTTCAGGCTGCGGCGGCGCTAAAAAAACAGTAGAAGCAGCTCTGACCGACAGACATTTCTAATGCTTGCATCTCAATATGACAGTGTGTTGGGGCTAATTTCGTCGCAACTAAATTTTTCGCTGGCCCGGACGTCAGTTTACGTTCAACTGTAGAAGATATTCATACGCCATATGTAATTTGGGCCACCATATATATAATGTTTATTGGGATTAATGTATAGATTGTCCTAAAATTGTTTGAATGAGCTGACCAGACAAAATGAACAGAAGTGCCCATCACGGAAAATGTAGAATATATTTTTCTGAATACATTTTTCGTGATTCGCTAATTGTTGTGGATGACCTGCGATTATACTTGACAATTTTGGTAGAGAACTCTTTTATTTACGACTTTAGGCACGATTAATTGTTATGTAAAATTCTGCATATAATATCTTCGAGACAATTCCTGCAGACTAGAGGCCCGGATGTCGATCACGCGTGGACGTAGCTAACACAGATAGTGTTCCAAACTTTAGCCAAGTGTTGAAAAAATTCTGACAGCACGTGGAATCTACACTGCAGAAATTAGCGAAGGCGAGATTAATGCTACTGCATACGGTGCATTACGTATCCTTATCGTTATCAACTAAACGCAGCGTCATTACCATTGATTAGGTCATCATTGTCATTATCACTAATTGCAGCGTCATTCTCGTCGCTATCCTCACGGTAGACAATGAGAATTACGTATGGTGCTAGTTTCGCGATCCAGGGTTTAGCGCAGTTGGTTAAAGCATTAACTAGGCTATGAATTCGATTCCCGGTGGAGACGATTTGTTTTTCTGATCTCGTCAAATCAGGATGATTAAAGTGATTGACACATCAATGCACAGATCCGATGCACAGATATATCCATGCACAGATCTCGAACACATCTCGCACACAACTCTCGCGCACTGGATTTCGTTCCATGGGCCTATTTATACGCATACGAGTACAAGCATACGCGCACGCTCGAGCACACATCTGATCTGACAAGCAAATGTTTAATAGATGCGTGTCCGCGAAAAAAATCCTGCGCAGTCAAGAAACGCAAGGTACTCAAATGCAAAGAACGCAACAGAACGTGTGTGTCGCTTGAACAAACACCAGGGGTTACGTTTGGATAGTAAACGCAGAAACGATCGAATATATCCGGTGAATCCACATCCTGTAAACGTTTGTCCATGATTGGAAACACGCACGCGTAGCATCATTATTTCCGCCTTTTTTTTTACGTGATGGAAAGAAACCCAACATGTTGAAGCTAAGCAGAGGTGGGAGAGATCGATCGCGCTAGCCAATCAAACACGCACTGCATGATTCGCCATTACCCTAGCTGTTTCCGGCATTCAGCATAAGCACCGACTATACCACGCCTCAGTACCAGCTGTTCTTATAGACAGATATGTTGGGCTGCTTTCAGGGCCTTCGAGTTCTAATACCTACTAAACACAAATTTGTACTGTACTCTTTTGCGCGCTGCTGTGGGCTTCAGCAACAGACAAAGACGGAACGACTTTGGCCATCGGTGCAGCAGCGCATAAAATATTTCAGCTCAAAGAAAAAATACAAGCAACATATATTCTACGTTATGTCTAGCTAATTCACTTGACAAGAAAACAAATCTGAACTGTCCTGGAATGGTTCGTATTCTAATGCGATGTAAATCGCACACTGCCAAAAAGTAGTGTACATGTAAAAGATAATAAAAAAATCAACAGCACTGCATGGGGCAAGGCAAACGAAAAAAAATAAAAATTTAAAACAATTACCTACAGTGTAATGAATGCGCGCACGTGTGTCGCCAGCATATATGGTAACAAAATTGAAATTGCATAATAACGATGTTCTTTACGGAAGTTATTTTTGTTCGAAAGCTGTAATATATGGCTCATAATGATGCATTTGACCACAGCGTTTGACAGCGCTCTCCTAAGCATTGTTCAGAAACTATTCTTCAAACATTCATTGCCTTATTATCCAACCATATAATCACCGCACCGAAGGCGTTTCCCTTCAGAGAACTAAATAATTCTATCCCATCATGTCAACCAGGCAGCTAATTGCAATTCATATATATTAAAAGTAATGCGAGTGCGTCACTTTAGCAGTTTTGAGGCATTTTTAGAGAACACCACTCTCGAAGAATTTAACACATGATTGAGAATTAGGGTTCCTTTGTGAAATATTCTGCCGCTTTCACAAGCGCTGCTTCCGTGGGCTAAAAGATGATTATACCGCGCTTCTTTCTGAGGACAACCTTGTCCCAAGTTCGTAGATATAGTTTCAATGTTGACCCTTGCTTTCTTTCTATTTTTTCTTTACTGCAAATTTAGTTCTTCACATCTTAGCTCGTCGAGTATTTTGTATTTCTTGATATGCCCACGCTTAGTTCTACGCGGATTTTTTCTTGCTCTAAATGTCCACCTGATTTGCAAAAAAAAAATGAATAACATGGGAATTTTTAACCTTGAAGTACTCGTAGTTATGGTCGTTTTCGCTTTTCTTTTCCTTAATAGGAATACAGTAAGTATACGGGCTGTTGCATCGCTCAGTTGCGCGTGATGACGTTTCAAGAGCACTCCGTCATGAACAGCGACCTGTGTGCCATCTTTAATAAAAAAAAATATGTCCATTTGTTCGAACCGAGGACGATTCCGTGAAAACTGAAGATTGTTTTACGTATGTGAGTATTATTTGAAACTATGAGGTAAAACGTATTTTGCATTAACAAAAAAAAATATAGCAAAATTATCATTCCACTGAAAATGTTACCGAGCCAACAGTCGAGACGACCAAAGAGCTCCGAACCCACTCCTCGTTGTTTTAGCGAAGCCAAGGGCAAAACTCTGCGCATTCCTCCTCACAAGCTTGGCGCAAAGAACATATGGTTTCCATTCTCTCGTCCTTTTGTCGCCTCTCCGCCCGAGGGCCTTGACTAAAGCAATTCTCCAAACCGCTTTCAACTTCCCGTCTTGTAGCCTTTTCTCCCTAGCCCTGTATACATGGACTCGACAGAGTCGGGTCGAGTAAGCCTGTCGAGTAAAAAACCAGTTGTCGGGTTCATGTATACCCAGTCGGGTCGAGTAAAATAGCCGCGGAGCGGGTCGCGTTAACTCGCTTGCAGGGGGTAGGTTAACTCGCTTGACCCGCTTGTCTAAAAGCATGTAGACGCTGTCGAGTCAGCGAGTCGAGTTATGGCGAACTCTGGGATTAAAAAGCAACCGGAGCGGCGAGGAGCGTCAGCGAAGTTGAATGCTTTTTAGCCCTCATCAACGACAAAAAAGAATAATCGAAGCTCTCAATAGTAAAAGGCAACGGAATCAAATACGAGTAAGAAACTTGCACAATAACTACAAATCTCGACGCTACGCGCCGCTGCGATACTTACTCGCTAGAAAGCGAGTTCGTGTAGACACCAATCGGGTCGAGTAATGGTGACCTCACTTACTCGACGCTTACTCGACCCGGTACTGTCGAGTCCATGTATACAAGGCTCCTGTAAAGCAGTCATCGCGGAAGGGCAGCGACCTTCACTGCCCTCTCTTTCCTCCCGGCTAGGCAGGCAGGCGTTGCTCACAATGCCCCCCCCTCTACTCCCCCCTTCCCTTCCTTCCCGCCAACTTTCCTGGCCGGCAGCCTTCTGGGCTCACGTGGTCCTGCGGGACCTCTTTCATTTCTCTCACCCCCTTTCGAGCTTTATGCCTACTCTTTCGACAGATCTCAAGCAAAAAAAAAAAAAAAAAAAAAAAGAGGGAGAGAAAACACCACCAACCTTCTGCCCCATTCCAACCGTGCCTCAAAACTCGACACAAGACGCTGATTCAGAGGCGTCTGGTCGGCCACACAATCCCCACCCGCTCGAGCTGCTCGAGCTCCCGCTTCTTTGGACAGCAGAACCGAAAAACCAAGCCTTGTGAAAGTTCCGATTCGTTTTAATGGCCATGCCTGAAAGAGGATATTTGTGAGTACCACCAGCATTTTAAGTTGTTTGTTCATAACTGAGCTCTCTGAGATTATTTCTTGCTTTGTCTCCTTGTAAGATCGCTACTTTTTCTTACCAGGTGTATAAAGCATCAGATCCCTGGAATGTACTTTGCGTGGCAGCATTCATTTTGGATTGTTGCAACTGAGGTCTGCAAATCTGCGCTAGCCGTATGGTAAGATACTTTTTTTTTTTGCATTATTTGGTGCAGTATGTTGTCAGCCTTGATCATCATGTCAATAACCGATATGCTTGTGAGAACGGAAAGTCATTTCTGAACGCCAGTCAGTTCTGAACTGTATTTTCAGCGCACTATTTTTTATGCATAAACTCTGGTCATAATGACAAAATTTACGGCGCAGAGGTGGCCAATTTGTATTCGAAAAGAAAAACATGGTCCTGTAAAACATAACGCGTGTTTTGTGTGATTTTCAGGTTACAACTTCATCGCGCGTGTGTTGTGTGTCTGAAGTGGTCAGTTTCTTTTCCAAACTATATTCAAAACTCAGAGTTAAGTCTAGCTTTCTGGGACATGATTTTTAGTTGCGAGCGAATATTTAATATTGTAATATGCCGTTATGAATGCGCTATTGGAATGGTCTAAACGACGCGTAGCTTATTCACGTGTTTGATCTTTCTCTTGCGCTAATTCCGAGTAGTAGAAGTGCCATAAAATAGCCGCTTAAAATAGGTTATTTACATTTGCTACCATAGTTCTTATACTTTACCACACGTACAAACTTGTTCCCACAACGAACGTGATGCTAAGTTACGGATTTCTTTATTTTTTCAGTTCGAGTGTATCGTACAAACCCCAAAGCATCTGTGTCGTACGTTGTTTTGGCTGCAGCTTTGACAATTTTTAAAACGTTCTGTTTGCAGTAATGATGCGGTGCACACTAACTTTAGCAGCCGCGGTCGGAGTGCGACTACCATTTTTTACGTCTCTTTTTTCTTTGTAGTTTCTTTTAGTTCTTGCGGCAATCTATTCAAAGGAAAGCTATTGATTTGAAGCTTCCAGTTATGACGACGTCTTTATTCTACAGGTGTTCGATCACAAAGGCACTACAAGTATAAGGGGGCAAGCACTGACTACCGTTTAACGAATAGATAACGGCAAATATAATTTTGTTTTATGTTTCCAGCGTCAACAACACATCCACATGGGAAGCCGTGCACTGCCAGATGTCGCAACCAATGTAACCAAGTTAATATGGCCGGGCCTCACTGAGCATGCAGCTTATTTCAACCTGAGTAAATCAGAGAAGAAAGTTGCCTGAGGGCCAGCAGGTAGTGCTTTATTTTGCATTTTTACTCCATGGTCTAGCTGCACTTCCACTTTCCAAAAGTTTTCTGTCTTAATGGGATTTATGAATGTTGCTTTTGTTTCCAGGTGCCATCTGCGAAAGGAAATACATTGTTATGCACGCTGCTCAAGTCCATATCTTTAAAGGCTGTATGGAGCTGCTGCCCCTATAACCGACCACAAAAGAAGCTGCGATGAACGCAGCGCCTTCCTCCAACCTGGGACCTGAGAACACCTTGCCAAGGGACGCAAAGACAGGAGGAGCACTGAAGTCTAAGAGTTCTGCCTAAATGTTTCCATGCCCTGTAACACGTGCACACCTAATAAATCACCATGCAGTGAACCTTTCAGCTGTATTATTTTCTGTGCATGGATATCCTCAGCATGCTTTATTTAAATAAAAAGCTGCATGAAAAATATCTGCACTGCATAAGTAGGGGATGGCTTTGCAGGTGCCTATTAGTCATAGCACGAAAAAGCAACTAGCCGGATTGCCAACTGCTCTGGCTGGATGCCAATAATGCAAAACCACTCGGCAAGATTGGATTGGAAATATTGGGTAGCCGATAAATCTGACTGGATGCCAGTTGTGAATATCCAGTGAATAAGCATGGATACAAGATATTGGATGGCCAGTGAGCTTGGCGGGATGGCCGTGATATAAAAACCAGTGAATGAGCTTGGGTGGAAGATATTGAGTAGCCATTGAGTGCCGTTGAATGCCAGTAAACAAGGTAGTATGCCAATACTGGTTTTGATAGGAGAGCCGGTCAAATTGGTTGGCATATATCTTGGCTCTTTGTGCGCCCCAATCAGACGCCAATATTGACCAATATTGGGGCCAATATATCCCAATATTGGACCATTGGCGGTCCATTGACGGCGTGCTGCTCGGGTCTGTGCATGTGTCAGAATGCTTAACAACGTTTGTGTGTTTGAAAGAACACTTCTCATCAAGATATCGCAGATAACGCTGAAATTTAAGTTGCAGCAGTGTTGAACGCCCCGAAGAATTGGTTCGGCATACGCTCGTACATTGAAACGAATAAGATATTCATGTATTGAGTCAGCCCAATAACTTCAACATGTGATCAGCACAAAAACAAGTAGAAATAATGTTGATGATGCTCAACTTCAGCTCGGCCACTGTTCCCTTGAATTTCAACCCTACCTCAATATTCTGCCCACACCCAGCCTGATCCCAACACAAATTCAAGGTGGTACGTTGAGTAGGCTAAGCAGAACACTAACACGATCTAAGGATTGTTTTTATAAGGTCACAAGCGGCGACGTAGCAAGGAAAAGAGAGGCAAATTCCATGCCAGTAGAATCGTCGTCGAACATTGTCGTACGTGCGAGACACTTCCAGGTGCCGTGCTGTAAGGGCGTTATGAAGGTGCGCAAGAACAGTAGAGCCTATAGATGAGCAAAAATGTGCGCGCCATCCAGTTTAATGTCTCATTATACCACATATGCTGCCGGACGGATCGAAACTGTCGTTGCGCAGCTGGTCAATGTGGGTCACGGGGAAGGACTCTGTTCAGCGCTCATGTCTAGAAAGTCCGAGATGGACAAAACGCAGTCGTCGGCATAACAGTCAGGGATATGGAGGATCGACGGGATGGCGGGACAAGCAGTCAGCGTATTGATGTAATCGGCCTGATTGTACACAACAGTAAACGTGTTTTGTAAGCGCAAGGTTCAGTGGCCTATGCGGCCGGTAGGGTATTTAAGTAAGGACTGCCTACCCAAGCATGATGGTCTTTCACTATACTTAAGGGCCTGCCAAGCAAATAAGGGCGGAATTTAGTCAACGCCCAAATAAGTGCGAGGCATTCGCGCTCCGTAATTGCAGAGTTGCGCTCGATTGGAGATGACAGGCGGCAGGCATAGGCAATCAGACGAGAGTGGCCGTGTAGGGTACTGGGTAAGGATGGCGCCGATACCATAGCCACTAGCTTTGGTGCGCAGTTATGTAGGTGCAGAAGGGTCGGAATGCGCCAGGACAGGAGGGCGGTGAAGGCGGAAATGAGCGTAGTGAAGGCATGGGCTTTGGTTACGGCTCCACGTGAAATTCATATTTTATTGCGAAAGCAATACTACGCCAGGTTTCGGCCCGTCGCGTAGTCCATGGCCACAGTCACGAATGACCTTGAACAGCCGCGAAGAAGACGAAGACGAAGAATTGTCGCTGATTGATTGATTTAACTGATTGATTAATAGGAAGGGAAAAGCGCGGTAACTGTCTCACTTGTTTTCTGTGGACACCTCAACCACGCCGTAAGGGAAGAGAGGAAGGTGGGAGTGAAAGGGAAAGAGAGAAAGAGGAGCCGTAGCGGAGGGCTGCGGAGTAATTTCGATCACCTGGGGATTTTTAACGTGCGCTGACATCGCACAGCACACAACGGACACCACTTCGTTTCGCCTCCATTGATCTCTGTAGCTGAGCCACCTCCACTGCCACCTCCACTGATTGATTTATAGCAAGGGAAAGGGGCGGTAACTGTCTCACTTGTTCTCTGCGGACACCTCAACCGCGCCCTAAAGGAAGAGAGGAAAGTGGGAGTGAAAGTGGAAAGAGAGAAAGAGGAGCCGTAGTGGAGGGCTAATTTCGACCACCTGGGGATCTTTAACATCCACCTTCACTGCCACCTCCACTGATTTACACTGATTTATTTATAGGAAGGCCCCCGCCGGGGTGGCGCATGGTTACGGCGCTCGACTACTGTTCCCAAGGACGCGGGATCGAATCCCGGCCTCGGCGGCAGCTTTTCGATGGAGGCGAAAAGCAAAGCGCCCGTGTGCTGTGCGATGTCAGTGCACGTTAAAGAACCCCAGGTGGTCGAAATTTCCGGAGTCCTCCACTACGGCGTCTCTCATAGCCTGAGTTGCTTTGGGACGTTAAACCCCACAAACCAACCAACCAACCATTTATAGGAAGGGAAAGGCGCGGTAACTGTCTCACTTGTTTTCTGTGGACACCGCAACCGCGCCGTAAGGGAAGGGAGGAAGGTGGGGGTGAAAGTGGAAAGAGAGAAAGAGGAGCTGTAGTGGAGGGCTACGGAGTAATTTCGACCACCTGGGGATCTTTAACGTGCGCTGACATCGCACAGCACACGGACGCCTCTTCGTTTCGCCTCCATCGAAACGCAGCCGCCGAGGTCGGGTTCGAACCCGGGTACTCCGGCACAGTAGTCGGGCGTCTTACCACTGCACTGGTTGGTTGGTTCACAGGAAGGGAAAGGCGCAGTAACTGTCACACTTGCTCTGTGGACACCTGAACCGCGCCGTAAAGGAAGGGAGGAAGGTGGGAGTGAAAGTGGAAAGAGAGAAAGGGGAGCCGTAGTGGAGGGCTACGGAGTAATTTCGACCACCTGGGGATCTTTAACGTGCGCTGACATCGCACAGCACACGGACGCCACTTCGTTTCGCCTCCATCGAAACGCAGCCGCCGAGGTCGGGTTCGAACCCGGGAACTCCGGCACAGTAGTCGGGCGTCTTACCACTGCGCCACCCCGGCACTGCCTCCACAGACGAGATAAAGTAGAGAAGAAAGAAAAATGAGAAAGATGCGCGCCGCAACAGCCGTCGTCCACCACCTAAGGGGTGGCGGGTGCAATTACTGCGAAGCCCTCCACTACCGACTCCCCTTTCTTTCTTGCCACTTTCATACCCACCTTCCTCCCTTTCCTTAATGCGCGGTTCAGGGCCCGTTGTTGTTGTTGTTATGAACTTTATTTTCCCACCGATGTAGGAGGCCCTCTACTCCCCGCCCCCGGCACTCAGGCCTATGGGACGGAGGCCGGGGCCTCCGCGACTAAAGACAGGCGAACGTATTGAGGGTTTGCGTCGTTATCGTAAGTGTCGCTATCTCCCCAGCCTCGAGTCATCTGATAGGTGGAAACGCCGGAACATGATGTTTCCACCTTTTCCGGCTCCGTAGTAGCAGCACCCGGTTCCGGCGTTTCGACCAATCGGACGATTCGGGCCCACGAGAGATAGCGACACTTCGATAACGACGCAAACTCGGAATGCGGGCCCAGGTGTCTACAGAGCAAGTGTGACAGATACCGCGCCTTCCCTTGCTGTGAACCAACTATGATGATTATTATTATTCATCCCTTAGTGACATGGAATTGACCTTCACGCCGCAGCCATCACTCGGCTGTTGAATACGAAACCGAAACTGGAGAAAAATTTCATATTTTTCAGCAGTCGTCACGAGGTGATCCGTGTACAGTAATGTCTTACGCATCATTACAGAAGATAAAATATGAACCCAAAAATGAAGGTCCGATACGTTTTTAATAAAATTATGCTATTTATAGTAGTGTCGTAGTGTATCAGTAAACCGATGCGCAGTGCCGATTGCTTCAAGCAAGGCGCACGTCACTGGCGTCAGTGCACTTTCTTCTGGAGTATTCAAGAGGACGGGTATAACGACGGAACGATAAAAAACACTACCTACGCGACGCAAGTAACAGGGATATTTTGGAGGATTGCATTCAAAGGCAGAGGCCTCACAGAGAGAAGCCTCTTGAGACTGATGCAGGCGTACATAATAAGCCGAATATGCTATGCCACACCGTTCCTAAACATCAGGACCAATCAAAAAGATAAGATAGACACACTCATCAGGCGTTGGGTCAAGAGCTAGGGCGCTTAGTCTACCTATTTCCTCTTCTACGGAACGCCTGATAGAAATGGGAGTGCATAATGGACAGACGGAACTTGCTGAAGCGGTGAGAATCGCCCAACATGAGAGATTAAGTAAGTCGAGCACGGGTCGAACCATCTTAGAATGAGTGGGTCGAAAAATAGAGAGGGGCACAGCCGACAAGGTTGCCCTACCGCCACATTGTCACGATAACATCATTGTCTGTCCTCTCCCCGTAACATGTATTCAGAATACCACAAGGAGAGACGAAAGAAGAGAGCAGAAGCACTGGTTAAAAGAGCAAAAGAATTCAGAGTAAAAGAAGATGACTACGTAGTCGCTGCAAGCAGTCGATGGTAGCGGCGCACCAGTAGTCTCCGCCACCATCCGAAGCAGAAACAGACACGGATGAAGAGGCTCGCTTGCGTCGGAACGAAGGCTAGATTGATCTTAAGCGACAGTAAAACTGCTCTCTGGAATATCGGACAAGGTAGGGTCTCGCAAGAAGCCGCCCGAATTCTAACAGCTGTAGCTAAAATCGATCGCAAAATCACCCTAATTCGGGTCCCAGCACACACGTCCGTCCCCGGCAACGAGGCGGCCCATAATTTAGCCCGAGATCTCTACTTCCGGGCAAACGCAGAGCCGCCCGACTGTCAGGCGATGGACGAACGTTTGCAAACTTATAAAGAAATAACCGAAAATTATAGATTAGGAAGACGTCTGATGCTGCCACCGGATCCTAGCTTAAATAGAGAGGCCATAGCTTGGCGGCGATTACAAGCCGGAAATTTCCCAAACCCTGTCTGGTTATTTCACACCCAGATAGACGAGAGAAAAAATGATAAATGGAGAGCCTGCGAAGCGAGGGGGACGCTCGACCATATACTCTCCGGGCGCTAGGGACAACATTAAAAGTAGAGAAGCCTGGGCAACCCTGCTTCGAAGCGACGTCGATCCCGCTGACCAGCAAAAAGCCGTCCGCCTGACGGCTGAGGACGTGAATAACCAGTATACATTCGCCAGTCCTTAGTCACGGAGGTCCCAGCCCCCGTTCCTCAGGCTTGCGTGCCAGGAGCGGGGAGTAGGGAGCCTCCTAAATCGGTGGAAATTAAAGTTGTAATCTATCAATCAAGCAATGCACTTTCTTCTAGGTCAGTGATAATATTATTACTGTTTTATATGTCGAATGGACGGTGTATAGATTTATTTCACGATCCCCTTTATACGTGTTCAATTACTATTACTGTTATTATTACTTATCTAAGCCTTTGATCTACATTGATTCCACCTTTTAATGCGAGCTTCACATATGTATACACCACCGTATTTAAAACCGAAACCGAAATTGAAGTTATGATAGAGGGCATTACGATCGCGCTGCCTCAATTCCGCTTCCGCTTGGGTCATTTCTTCCTTTTTCATCTAGCAGACTCGCGGAGGCTGCACCATGGAGGACGTGAGTTTATAATCCTTTAAAATCTATTAATACTGGTGTATGTATACGAGAAATATTGTCGGAAATGGAAAATTAGACTCTGTAGTCTGTTTTAAGTTGGATATTTTTTCCCTCAGCTGTGTTTATCAGCGTAAGCTACGACAGTGGTAGGCCGGATCATGTTCTTGCAACATTTCTGTAGCTGCATTCCCGTAATGTTCAATCTTTTTTTTTTTTTTTTTTTTTTCCATCAGGAAAACCAGCAGGAATTGGCCAAGAAGAAGCGTACTTTCCGCAAGTACACTTACCGGGGCGTTGACTTGGACCAACTGCTTGACATGTCAAGGTGAGACGCTTGTTTGACTAAATTGCCGGTGCTCGTCGTGATCAGGGCGATACGAGGGCTGCGCCAGAAAGCGATCAGGAATTGTAGGCGCATATGCTGTGAATAGAAGTTTGTACTTCGATTCTGTGATTTGCTCTTCGCATACAACGGTAGCCTAAGTGCAGGCAGACCTGCCAGAAGCCTGTTGGTTTTTCAAAACTTAGCATGTGCCGTATGCATATGCCTTTAAATAAAACGCATGCATAAGCTGACTCTGCTAATCAGTCCGAATTTTTGAGTAACTTGATAGTGCCGAATTTGGTTTCAATGATGATTCTGTTCTCACGATGGTCTACCGATTAGCACATGAGGACACTTTGTGAATCTGATGAAGCCTCTGAATTTTCAGCAACGTTACCGATTTAAATGCATGCAGCAACGATTCATTCAGTTCTTTGCGTCCGTTACTGATGCAACTTTGCTATCAGCACGCAGTTGATGGAGCTGATGCACTGCCGCGCGCGGCGGCGGTACGCCCGAGGACTGAAGCGCAAGCCGCTGGCTCTGATCAAGAAACTGCGGCGCGCCAAGAAGGAATGCGGACCGCTTGAGAAGCCCGAGGTAGTCAAGACCCACCTGCGTGACATGCTAGTTGTCCCCGAAATGGTCGGCTCCATTGTTGGAGTGTACAACGGCAAGGCCTTCAACCAGGTTGAGATCAAGGTGCGTCATGTAGCTTGCAGTCTAGTGCTTTCCAACATTTTGGTTCGTGCTCGTGCTTTTCGTTGCTGCACTTAATTAAGTTGTTCTCAAGTTGCCTTGCAGTCGCTTGTTACAAATGCTTCAGTGTGCCCCACGATTTCGGCATAACATAGCTGTAAGGTATTCTGCGTCGCCTGAAATACATATTGTATTATTGGACTGTCGAAATTGAAGGCAAATTCATGATGCTAATTGAAAAAGGCTGCACTTCGGTTCCAAAGCCAAGCTGTCACGAATCATCCAGAGTAATGGATTCTTGAGAACAAAGTTATTGATTTCTGGTTAAGTTGTTAGCCAGCCCTTTGCAGTGGAGTAGAAATTGCAATAAGGAGCTAAAGAATGAGGGGACCTAACTGGCTAGAGCCTAGGAGCTGTCAGCACTGCGCATAATTGTCCTGCAGTTGCTGATTAATGTCATTTGTGGAGGAACATTTCGGCAAACACCTCCTCTGTTTTCACCTGGCATGTTCAGCAACAATGGTGGGTGAGGGAGGCTGGTGTGTGCTCAGGACTTGACTGAAAAGGGATCCACTGCATCTCCTTTGTCTTGTGCAGTGGTCATAAAAATATTTGAGGCATGTGAGAGACTAAAGGGGCTGTGATAAATCTTGCCAAATTATAAGGTACAGTCTTCGTCAAAAGTGTAGAGCCCAGGGGGTCTGCTTCTGAGCCACTTCGTACGGCTTGTAAGCATTTCCAGTGTTGAGAATCTCTTAATGGTAAGATTTTTTGTCCTACCCTCTGAAATCAGAAGGATGTCTACTAATGCTAAATCCGTGTAGCTACATGGTTAAGAAGCATACCCCCTGGGCTCTATCTACACTTTTGACAAAGGCTGTACATCTACTAATATCATGCTATCAGATGGCTAATATGCTATGTTTGTGTCCGTTTCTATCTGGCTCGCACCGTATCAATTTTCATGTTTTCATGGTTCATATATATGTGTATAGTATATATATATATATATATATATATATATATTTATGTAGTTAAGCGCTCAATTCTGTGCTTCCTACCCTCTGAAATCAGAAGGATGTCTACTAATGCTAAATCCGTGTAGCTACATGGTTAAGAAGCATACCCCCTGGGCTCTATCTACACTTTTGACAAAGGCTGTACATCTACTAATATCATGCTATCAGATGGCTAATATGCTATGTTTGTGTCCGTTTCTATCTGGCTCGCACCGTATCAATTTTCATGTTTTCATGGTTCATATATATGTGTATAGTATATATATATATATATATATATATATATATATATATATATATATATATATATATATATATATATATATATATATATATATATATATATGTAGTTAAGCGCTCAATTCTGTGCTTTCGTATAATAGTGCTGCCTTTTGAGTGTTCGCAGTTCGGCAGCAGCTGCCCTAACCTGTTTTGTGGCTGAATTGCAGGCCAGAATATTCACAACTTGATACTGGGCACATTGTGTGAACCTGTGTGAAGCAGTTGGGAAATTATTTAGGATTCACTCCCTCTTAGGCATGTGTGTAGGCAGGCAATCAGCATTTTCTGCAGGCCATAGGTGACCATTTGTTATTGGCAGTTGTTTTGCAAGGTAATCTATTCTATTGTCTGGCTTTGGCAGCTGGTCAGAAATTTGAGTATAGTAATGGCGAGAGTGCTTATTTCCCTGCTATACATTGATGCGACAAATTTGTTTTCAGTGATGATTCTGTTCTCACGATGGTCTACCGATAAGAACTGAGGACACCAGAGAGTCTGATGAAGCCGTTGAAATTTTAAACTGGGAGCATATTTTCTTTTATGTGTGTAGCTGAGGCTGGTTTATTTATGCCTTTTGCAGCCAGAAATGATTGGACACTACCTTGGTGAGTTCAGCATCACATACAAGCCTGTCAAGCACGGTCGACCTGGTATTGGTGCCACTCACTCTTCGCGTTTCATTCCTCTGAAGTAGGCGAATAAAAGTTTCTCTACTGCTCTTGGTTTTCTCTCTCAAAAGTGTGCTGCAGGACAACTTTGTTGTCCTTTTGTCACTTGAAACTGACCAATTACCAAGATAAAATTTCTGTCTGGAAAATTGCAGTCATTGAAGGAGGGAATATTTAGACCTTTGCTTAGGGTCTGCTACTGGGTACTGACACCCAGTGTGTGGAGGTGAAGGCATTATTCAAATATTGTGCAGAGCAAAATTTGCTGTGTAAAATGCCTTCACTATTTTACAAAGCAGTGTATTGATGTATGTACTGATGTGCACAGAAATGAAGAAATGGTGTAACGGTGGTAAGTGCGTAGGCAGGGCTACCTGTCGTTGCACAGCACTGACATGAATAGAGGCAATATGCATTGGTTATGAAAACTACGCCTGTTCATGTTTCAATAATTAGTGTCAAAGTTCTTGCATTGTTTTCAACTATCCATTGAACATGGTATTAGCATTTCTATAGTATCTGCTCGTTTGCCAGTGAGCAAGAAATAATGGCAGACTAGAATTGAGCTAAACTCAATCTCTGCCAGTAAACTGCTTCATCCACTCTCATGTTGAAGCCCATAATGTGCAGGCGTTGATGCTGCATGTAGTTTAGTCATACTAGTGGCTGCAGTACACAAACTACATTGTTGTAAACTATACTTGAACTTGCATAGCTTTCTGTGGCTGAGCAGGCATGAAAAGGGAAGGAAGCTTCTGTCTCCATCCTGCAAACCATTGCTTGCTTTGGCAATTTGTGACAAAATAGCTCTCTCCACAGCACAGGTACAAAGGTTATGTTGCCTATACCGCAGAGCCACAGAAGGTTGTCTGTGAGATTTATCTTTCTGTAGAGCGACACATCTGAATACTTGTGCCCTACGCAACCAACTAGTAGCTTGTAAACTTGCATTTTCCCTTCCATGGAAGTTTTGAAACTGCATGCCCTACAGGTTATAAAACATTCTTGAGGGCACTTTGGACCACTGAAGTGTGATGAGGCGAAAGCCAATATAGCGCAGTGGATTGCAGCCCTCCACTGCGGTACCTCTATCTCCCTCTCTTCTTTCACTCTCATCTTCCTCCCTTTACAGCGGGGTACATGTGTCCGCAGAGAATTGTGATAGATACTGCACCTTTTCTTTCTTGTAAATCAATTTGAAACGCTGCTGATGCCTTCTGTACTAATGCTTCCTAGACACCTGGGTCTGCTTATGTTTGCTATGTGGTGCGGCGTTTGAGAAAGTGCCAAATGAAAGGCACTGTACAGACACCTGGATCGGACCGCCGGAATGGTCAGCTTTGTATATGCATGAATCGCCTGGTGAGGACATGACCTGTCATGACATACATTGCGCGCCCCTTGTTGTGCACAACCAGCATTTCATTGTACATGTCAAAGTTCACTGGCATTCTATAATTCGTTTACAGAAAAGGAAAGGTGCAGTATCTGTCACTCGTGAACTCCTGCTATCATCCTCACAGTAGACAAGGGGAATTATGAGCGCTTCACGATCCGGGGCATGGGGCAGTTGGTTAAAGCGCTTGGCTGGGGATCCAAAGGATGGAGGTTTGATTCCCAGTGGAGACAAGATTTATTATGACATCACCAGGTCACGACATCCCAATCTCACGAAGAAGTGCAACACTTCTCGCAAACGGACGACAGTATGAACCATGAAAGGCCTTAATAGTAAATACATTATTGGTCAGAAGAGGCTGTTTTTACTGTAATCCATTTTAATGTTCTGGGTAGGTTGTCTCAGCCCAGAGTTGCTAAAAAAATGTGCATATAAGTACTGCACGAAATGATAAGGGCAGCATTGTCGAAGTGAGTTCCAAAAGTTAACGTGTACACAGTCTTGCATGCACAAAGTTTTATGCACACAGAAAAGTGGTATGGGGGCACTGTTGTATTCGGAGTGCTCCCAGCCACCCTACTCAACTTTGTCAACTAGGGCAGTCTGAGCCAACATAGCTAAGCACTTAATACTTAAATAGCCTTGTGATTATCAGGTTCTAGCATTCAAGCTAATACTTTTCAGAATTACAGTCACCTGAACAAAAATGAAACTCCTTTGCTGCAGAGCAAAGTAGTGCAGAGAAATGAAAATGCATAGCATCGGTAGTTAAGGCAGCTTTATTATATAAAGGATTTCAAAAGTTATGTACAGATCACAGAGCTTCAGTGAAAGCAGGTAATGGTACATGATGATAGATCCGTGAATAAGCTATGCAAAGGAGTTCAGTACAACATTTATGTGATGGAAAAATACAAAAGTTCACTTTGTCACAACAGCAGTGGCCAGTCAGCAACTATGAGAAGCATGGATGCAAGAAAAAAAACATGCAGACTTAAAATGCCACTACGAATGCACTTCATTATGAACACGTGAACTTAACTCTGAGCCACACTTTAAGCAAGGGTTGCAGTGATAATTGTAAAAAGTAAAAACTTTGTAGTGTAAAGTGAATTGCACGGCATGAATTGCTAAAATAAAAAAAGGTCGCACACAAAGAAACCACTTTCTCATTTAGAAGCAGGATTTTTGCATTAGATCTAAAAGCTATTAAAAAAGATAAAACTGGGAAAGCACAAGAGCAAACTACTAGCAAAAATCAGTTTGCATTGGCTTAAAAAATGCCATTGATCCCAGCTACATCACAATTGGCAGAAGACTGCCACCAACAAAAATACTTGCATTTGCTCTGCCCATAATGCACATTGAAAAGCAGCCTGTACGAATGAAGCCAAGCTGGTAAAATGAATAAACAAAATCAGCAGCAGGACTGCCTTTACAACGTTGCAGCTAAGAATCACAACTGCTGAAACTATTTCAATACATGTACAGTGGCATGACACAGGCTTCCTGGTTCAATTGCACACGTTTACAAGATGAAAATGCTGCATGATGATAAAAGCTAGCCGTCACCAAGGCATATTGTACTGAAAACATAGCATACTTTAAACTTCGTCTGTTTGTAAAGTAACAGATGGCTGAGTAAATATAAGTTGTACACAGCGCCTAAAAATATATATATTTCATAAAACCTCCCCCAAAAGTATAAAAAGCATTCTCCCACTATATATACCATACAGACAATTTTGATTTCTGATTCCTGTGTAGACTCGCATGCATTGATTCGATCAGCACCACATAGAGCATGTGCTGTCCAGATGCAAACAGAAGGGGCACATGAGCTGTTAGTAAAACATACTATGCTTAAAGCTATAATATTATTGTTAAATGCCCACTTGCCTGTACATCAACTTGGCTACAGAGATCTTTGATTTGTTATTTTGCTTCTGCCAATAGCCAGAAAAGAAGCGGTACTGTCCGAGCTACTATTTGGACAAACTGCAATGGTATGACAATGCCAAAGTTGAGACATTATGTTCTTAAAGGAAGAATTGAGCAGTGTCAGCAGAAAACCAGCCAATGCACAGTTCAATGGTAAATGTGGAGTAACACAAGGAGGGGTTTTGCAATCTCAAATGTATCACCCACTGTGCTATGCTGACCGGCTGTCACGCACTTAGGAGCTGGCCTTCTCTGTACAGATCTTCGATGGCATTGGCAAACACCTGTCGCGCCACATTCCTCTTGAGCTTCAGTGTGTTTGTTACAAGTCCAGAAGCGAGCAGGTCGTTCTCTACGTGAAGGTGCAGATTGTGAACCTGGAAAAATTGCAGCTTGTTATTCAATTCAGTTCGGAGATACAGTGAGTGCGATAAGTGGCCATATTTTCGAGCCTTAGTGAAGCAAGCCTTCTAAGCACGTCACAAAATTCAGTGTGCTGCTAAATGGCTGCAATTCATTCAGCTTTCGCACACGCATGTCATTTATCTGTTGTTTGTACACTTGACAGTAGTGATCCATAGTAAGAGACAAAGAATGTGTATAAAGTAAAGGTCAGAATAGATGTGAATGTAGCAATATGAGAACATTTTCTTGCTTACTGAACCAGATTATCATATTCTCGTGTCTTGTGCTGCCTAGCTTGCCCATAAAAGCGGTGATAAGGGATGGAACTAAGATGAGAGTTTAATAATTTATTTTTCCACCTTACCATTAAAAAGAAGTTAGAATGAAATAGTTAAATATATTGAGTAAAGCTCGAGTGGTCCTCTTCAAGATGGTGGAGACTGTGTACGCACTAGTATATGAGGCTTATGTCAGGTACCTTTGAACTAACTGACGTTATACCAATAATGCTGGCATGTTGCTGACTGCCATAGCATTTAATACAGCCTGCATTTTCAATCGTACAAATTAGTCAACTGCTGCGATCAGAACCTAACAATAGGCTCATATGTACTTGCATTTCCTCACCTGATGTAGAGAATTCAGTCCACTTTCTTTTCCAAGCTTCTGCATCTCTTTCAGCAATGCTTTGCGCACTGTCTGTTGGTTGCATGCGATGAGACAGTGTGTGCACATTATGGAAAGGGCAGATTAAAACAGCCAGTCAAGTTACAAGCATCATGAACTTTCAGGAAAACAATTATTCATTGTAACAGTACCTAGTGTAATGCTCCCAAAAAATTGCTTAATCAGCTTGATTTTATGACTTGAACTTACCAAATTTTTGCAAATTTCATGTAGTGGAGTTTTCTTGTCAAGACCACATGAAACAGCAAGCTCCCTTAAAGGTTCTTCGTGAGGAATCACAATGGCCACACAGAATGACTTGAGAGGTTGGAAGAGAAAAAAAAAGTACTAAAGCACAACACTACAAAATGCCAGTGCAGAGGCACTTCATGCACAAATTTTGATGCAAACTTGAACTCTTCACAAAATAAATTCAAGATATGCTCGAACTTAGAGGCCTTCTAAAATATACTTGGCTTGATGGCAACAAAGAAAGCAGTTAATAAGACCTTATTCACTAATAATTACTGACACATTTCGCAGTAGCAACAAGAGATGGCGCCACATACTCAACAAGTGGGTCCAAATGTTACGGGTGCTACTCTTTGTCCACGTGAAAGCGCACTGGCATCTACTACCGGATTGCACATAGCACAACTGCCAGTTTCAATTACCTCCTTCAGGCGCTGAGTCCACATATGTGGACGCGACCCAAATTTCACTATGTCTTTGCACTGAGTTCAAATTTCTGGTTTTGAATCGGGCACCCATAACATTTGGACCCGCCCTGTCCAGCATGTGGCGTCATCTCTTGTTGCTACTGCGAAATGTGTTTGTAAACAGCAAGTAAAGATGTGCGTAGCAGCGTTTTATGGCGGGACGAATCAGTAACTCTTATTTTAGCATACCACTTTCTAAACCGATGCCTAATAATGCTCTTTATTGCAATGAATGTATCAGTAAGGAAATGTAGACGTTGCATGCCAGATTTCATTATTTTAGACAGAAAATGTGCTTCAGTGGACTATTGGAGTTTTGCGCAAGAGCAGTGCGTAACATGCTGATTTGTGTGCAAGTGTCAGTCTTGAAGGCGCAAGGTATACTCAGAGGAAAACATTTATTCATGCTTAATAATTAGTTAGAAAATGCAGAAAATGTTGCAATGTTTTCATTCATGTAGCACCTTTGAGGCATCATGTCCACATATGTGGACGCAAATAAAATATAAATATTTTTGGATAATCTTTTATATTTGAATTCTGCCTGGCCTATTGTGCATGTATGGTGGAAAAAAAATTTTTTCCTTTGAGAAAATTGGCGCCTGAAGGGTTATAGAAAGTGTGAAAAATTTTAGAATGAGATAGGGTGCTTCGTTTACGTTTCGCCGCACCGGTACAGCTCGCCGAAAAGGTGTCCTTGCTAGCTGCTGAAATCATAACCAGCGGCTCATTGACAGTAAGTGAGGCCGATTTGAAGAATTAAAAAAATTTGTTCCTAGGAAACCACACTGAAAGTTACGTTACTTGATTCCTTAACTCTTATATTTGAGTCTTTAAAAACCATCATACTCTGCAATTTGTAGCTTAAGACAGAGTGTTATCAGAGAGGACACTGAATTGATGTAATGTTCTGAACGTTCTACGAATGAAGTGGCTGGTCTAAAGCCAAAAGGATGCTCAGTTGTGGATGTGTCGGGAAGTGACCGGAAAGTCCGATGCTGCAAGGAGATAGATCACATAGCAACATGGAATGTAAGATCTATGACGCAAGGTAAACTGAATGTCGTCAGGCGAGAAATGGACAGATTGAACATTGATATCTTGGGTATCAGCAAGCTCAAGTGGACCGGAATGGGAGAATTTAATTCCGGCGACCATCATGTCTTTTATTGTGGGCATGAATCCAGGAGAAGGAATGGGGTCGCGCTCATAGTAAACAGAAGAATGGGTAAAGCAGTGCTAGGGTACAACCCCAAAAATGACCAAATGATTTCACTTTGGATCCAAGGTCACCCTTGCAATATAGCAGTTATCCAAGTCTATGCACCAACCACTACTGCTGAAGAAGCTGACGTTAAGAGATTTTATGCTGACCTGCAATGCCTTTTAGACTGCACTCCCTCATCTGACGTCCTTTTTCTCATAGGAGACTGGAATGCTAAGGTGGGGAGTGAAGAAATATCCGGAATTACAGGCAAGTTCAGTCTTGGTGAGCCAAATGAAGCTGAGCAGAGGCTAGTAGTTTTGTCAAGAAAACAACCTGACCATAGCGAATACTTCTTTTCAACAGCACAAGAGGCGCCTGTACACATGGACTTCGTCGGACGGTCTGTACAGGAATCAGATTGATTATATTCTTTGCCGCCAGAGATGGAGAAGCTATACAAGCAGTAAAAACAAGGCCTGGGGCTGATTGTGGCACCGATCATCAGCTTCTTGTTGCCAAATTTAAGCTTCAACTGAGGAAAACGCAGAAAACTAGAAGGCCTTTCAGGTATGATCTGAATCAAATTCCATCAGAATATGCTGTGGAAGCGAGGAATCGATTTCAAGAATTAGATCTAAAAGACAGAGCCTGAAGAGATGTGGACTGATGTTCATGATATAATGCATGATGTTGCTACTAAGGTAGTTCCAAAGCAAAAGAAATGCAAGAAAGCAAACTGGTTATTTGAAGAGGCTTTGCAAATAGCTGAGGGAAGGAGGACGGCAAAAGTTATGAGGGAAAGAGAAAGATACAAGGTTCTCAATGCGGATTTTCAGAAAATAGCAAGAAGAGATAAAAATGCCTTCCTGAAAATACAGTGCCAAGCAGTTGAGGACAACAGCCAATTGCGAAACACAAGAGCTCTGTATAAGACAATCAAAGATATCAAAGGAAGCTTCTGTGCTAAGATGGACGTGATAAAGGACAAACGAGGCAGGGACCTCACTGAAGCCTCAAAAATAAAGAAGAGGTGGCAGGAATACACAGAAGAAATGTACAAGAAGGACCCGAATGTGCAAACCCAACATAAGACGGCTGTGATTACTGATCTCGAGCCGGGCATCCTGAAAAGTTAAGTTGAATGGGCCTTAGCCAGCCTAGCTAAGGACAAAGCTAGTGGAATTGATGGCGTTCCAGCTGGGTTGCTTCAAAACCTCAAACATGACGCTGTCAACGTTCTGTATGCATTATATCAGCAAATTTGGACAACCCTGCAGTGGCCACAGGATTGGAGGAGGTCAGTTTACATCCCCATTCCAAAGAAAGGCAGTGCCAAAGATTGTTCCAACTACCGCACGATCGCGCTTATTTCGCATGCTAGCAAGGTGATGTTGAAAATCCTCCAAGATAGGCTGCAGCAGTATGTGGATCGGGAGCTTCCGGACGTGCAAGCTGGGTTTTGCAATGGCAGAGGAACTAGAGAACAGATTGTCAACCTTCGCTGGATTATGGAAAAAGCAAGAGAGTTCCAGAAACCCATCTACTTCTGCTTTATCTATTATGCGAAAGCGTTTGACAGCGTAGATCACAGCAGATTGTGGCAAGCTCTCCAAGAGATTGGAGTTCCAATTCACCTCACTTGTCTCCTCAGGAACCTGTATGAAGGGCAAGAGGCCACAGTCAGAACTGGGCATGGTCTTACTGATTGGTTTCAGATTGAGAAACGAGTGAGGCAAGGCTGCATACTATCACCCTGCCTATTTAACCTATATGCTGAGTGCATCAAGGGGAAGGCTGGTCTGGATGAGTCTTTAGCTGGAGTGAAGATTGCTGAAAAACGTATCAACAACCTTAGATATACGGATGATACCACTTTATTGGCAGAAAGTGAAGTGGAACTCAAGAGACTTCTGATGCGCGTACAAGAAGAGAGTGAAGTTTGGGCTTAAACTGAACATTAAAAAGACAAAGATCATGGCGTCTTGCCCTATCAAGTCCTGGAGCATCAATGGACAAGAAGTGGAAACTGTGACAGATTTTCTCTTCTTGGGCTCCAAGATTACCCTGGAAGGAGACTGCAGACATGAAATTAGGAGACACCTGCTTCTGGGAAAGAGAGCCATGACTAGCCTTGACCGCCTAGTAAAGAGCAGAGGCATTAGTCTGCCAACCAAGATCCGTATAACTCGTGCTATGGTCTTTCCAGTTGTGATGTATGAATTCGAGAGTTGGACTGTGAAGAAGGCTGATCGCTGAAGAATTGACGCGTTTGAATTGTGGTGCTGGCGGAGACTCTTGAGAGTTCCTTGGACTGCCAGAAGATCAAATCAGTCAATGTTGTCGACCATAATCCCCGACTGCTCATTGGAGGGTCAAATTCTAAAGTTAAAGCTCAGCTACTTTGGTCATCCGATGAGAAGATAGGAGTCGCTGGAGAAAGATTTGATGTTGGGAAAGGTTGAGGGTCACCGGAGAAGGGGTAGGCAGCGAACGCGATGTCTAGATGGTATCCTCGAGGCCCTGCAGATGAAGTTATGTGATGTTAGGAAGATAGTGAGAGACCGGAAAGCGTGGCGTGATATGGTCCATAAGGTCACGAAGAGTCGGACACGACTGAACGACTGAACTGAACTGACTCTGAACGTTCTATACATCACCACTAAATATGCACTAAACAAGCACAACCTGGTGGGAGTGGGGATGGCAAGAATCTTTCAAGAGGACATCTTGTAGTAGGCAAAATGTTATTTGCACAACAAAGATTCCTCCTGTTTGCTACCAGCTGCTCAAAGCTAAGAAATTAAGTAGAAACTTATATGCTTCAGTAAAGCCATCTCTCATGGCTGAAAGATGCAAACCAAGTAGGATATCGCACAGCTGGCAGAGGATGTTGCACTTCTGATTTCAGTTTTTCACTCAGTTTGTCTAAGGCTATAGCTCTGCAGCTGCCTTATTGCTGTGAGATGCACGACATGCAGTTTCTGCAGTGCAAAATACTGGTTTTGGAATGCCCGCTGATGTATGATTGTGCACATGAGTCTGCGATACAGTGTACTCTATTCTGTTTTTTTTTTTCATCATTAGCAATTCCTTTTGAGAAGCAGGAAAGACGGTCCACATTACACTTCTATATCCTTGGAGCATTATCACTTGTCACTGATTGCAACTCCAGTGCTTCAAAACATTTTAAAGTACTGAATAATGGTGCTCAGTGGCAAGCACAGTGGAACGAACAAATGCTTTAAGATGCAAAATACAGAGTGTTAGTAAACAATGATTTTGTCCAAATGCTGAACTCGCACCTGAAATAATGCTTATGCACCGTATGCCATATGTTAGTACAGCAAGCTAAAATTGACTTTTTATGGTGAACTTTGTTCTGTTTTAAAAGCGGTAAAATCTCAGTAAGAAAAATCAATATGCAGAACATGCCCCAAAGTGGAAGAGACTGGCACCTGGGTTGGACATCCTGTGACAAACACAGTTGCAATGTAATCCATCATGCTGTAGACACTTTCGATTCGCTCTGGTGAAATGAATTCCCCCTGAAAAAAGAATTAAAGAAAAGATTTCAAATTCAAGGTCATTTTCCAGTGTGCAGTTACAGCAGGGTTATAACTTAGAGAAAGCTAGGGAAGGATAACCTGCTACAGCATTCAGCAGGTGGAAAAAAAAAAATCTTTACGCTACGGTGGCACTGCAACCCCAGCAGCAGCTGGCGGCTGTGTTGTGACTGTTTTGGTGACCAGGGAGCCCGGACTAGAAAATAATGGGCGCTGTTCTTTTGTGCATTTTTTTTATTTCTGTTACTTTTATTTTTTGGCTCCACTGCGCGACAAGGCAGCGGCAACCCGCTACAAAGAGCATAGCCATCATCACACCTATCATTCGCGTTGTGCACATAATCTAAATGCCAATCGCGAATGGACCCTTTGCAAAAGTTCTGGAATTAGATTCTCTGCTCAGTGAAAGTCCCTTAACCATGACAGCCAAACCTGTTTTGGGGAAAAAAATTGGGTGCAGTGCAGGAGAGGTCTGTTATGAGAATAATGGCCGCATCAATTTCCTGCATGCCTCTGTCTTGTGTTCCTGTTGCGATTAAGAGAGTAAGAGCGCCTCTACCAAGTCAGTGCCTCTCTGGGACCATCCATATTTCTTCCTTCCTTCCCCCGCGCCCATGCTGGTGCTTAACTACACTGGACTCAGTGAATGTACACAGAAAAGAACATTGCTTTTTGTGGCACTGCTGGAGCACGATGCACAGCATCCCCAGTAACGCCAGGAGGTACAAGGCCTCGTTCACAGTCGGCACACACTAGGGCCAAAAATGTGTATGAAATGCTGCATTCCAAAGTAAACTGAAAGGGCACCACTTCTCATGTGGCAAATGCAGAGAAACTGGTTTCAAGTTTTCACCTGCAGCTCTTTTTGATGCGAACACCATACAAAATATTTTTAAAGAAACTCGCAAACTGTGCAGTACAATTCAGCTTTTTTTGCCTTTTTTTTTTGTTGAACCAACCTGAGAGAGCTTGAAGATGTCTTTCTTCCTGTCAATAACCTTGAGTGCTCCTCTCTGGAAAAAAAAAAATAATGACTATGGTTGACAGAAAGAGTATAAACACCACATGGCTACAGGTGGCACAACTATAGACAGTACCCACTTCCCAGACTATTGTGAGCAGCAATGAAGCAAGGGTCACAATGGGCCACATGTCCATGATTTATCAAGTTGACGTAAATCAGCAATTTCTAAATTATCACAATACCCTGACAGTGATGCAGTTTACTAAAAAAAAAAAAAAAAAAAAACGTTATGGGGGACAATTAAGCTCTGCCTTTAGGGGCATGTTATGATAACATAGGCTACCTACCAACTTACATATAAGGCCCCTCTATAACCGAGCTGTATAAACGTGCCCGCATGGCCTAGAGGTAATGCGGATGCGAGGGTCCTGGCAGGATGATTGCGTTATCACCCTCCCGTAGAAAGGAGCGTGTCAAATGGCAGCTCTTCCCAAACGTAATGTTAGGCAACCCAATGTCCAGTCAGTGCGTGGTCATGTCAACTACCACCTGCCAGTGCTATGCGCGCGATTTTTCCCTTGTAACGGTGGTGCAAGAGCCGAGATCAATTTTTTGGTGAACAGGGCCTTTAATGCTATTGCGTTAAAAATTTCCTTGTTAGTGTAAAAGAAACTAACATAATAAGCAGGAGGAGGCGGGAAACACTGAAACATTGGCTACATAATTGCATTCTGAAATAACGTAGACCTTGCCCCACTTTGACAGTTAGATTATTCGTGCAGGACTAACACATTTAAAAATTCCTTTTTTCCGCGTACTATTTGTGAATGGAATGCATTATTCGCCGACACTGTTGATGCCCCAACTATTTCTTCATTCCTCTGCGCACTTGCACCCAAGCCATAGTTACATGTGCCTCTCCTCATCAAATGACCTCATCATGTAAATATTCTCCTGTTTTTTTGTTATGATTTATTCTTCAGTGTCTAGTATCTTGTTTGCTGTTTTTGCTTTTGTTCACCTGAACTGCCCACTCCTGCCAAAGGCCTGATAACAAGGCTGGCAGTACCTTTAAATAAATAAATAAATAAATAAATAAATAAATAAATAAATAAATAAGGATGGGTCCCTAAACAGAACTCGCATGAAACATGAACTATACACTTGGACTGGAGAAACTGCAAAACGTCTTGTACTGCTTCGCACTGGTCCTTGGCTTTCAGATGTGCAAGAAAAAGAGCAGATATGAGCAGCCGGCATGCATACCGTTGTCCACATTCCGATGTCACCTGTTAGCATCCAGCCATCTTTGAGTAAAGTTTTTGCAGTTTCCTCAGGGTTCTTGTAGTAACCATCGAAGGTCAGAGGACTTCGAACACAAATCTGTTGTGGGTGGGAACCGTGAAATGTCAGCATATAATACCAGTGAGACACCAGCTTTGTGCATCAGAAAATGAACACAGTTCAATGCGTGCAGAAACGCATTCTCTGCCATAATTGCACAATGAACGATGATGCTGAAGCATAATTTTTTTAGAATTTTGTTTCCTTCACAGTAAACTGCACAAAACGAAGTCTATACGCATACATGTACTACATTCGCCTGTAAAAAAGATTAACACTTGTTACATGTTTCCAGAGAGGCAGATAACAAAGCTCGGCGCTGCGGTTACAAATATGTACACCGATAACAAGTGTTAGGTGTGTTCGCAAAGAATGGTGCTGTGTCAGCAGCAATGTGACATCACTGTGCTGATCTGTTTTACTCGCGACTCTACTCTCAGCTTTATCACAAAGGAAATGTTCTTGCTGGGTAATCATTTCACATAAATATTTACCCAGTCCTCACTGCAGTGGGCTAATCTATGCCAAAGCACAGAAAAAAAAATTAAGGAGTGATATGATTTAATTGCAAGCTCAGCAAACAGAAATGTGATTATGAGGTCCAACTGGCACATGCTGTGGATCATGAAGAAACAAACACTACAAAAAGCAGATATGGCTAATACTTACTTTCCTGCAGTCTGTTTTGTGTTAGAGAATCTCTGCTTTGCTGTTTTTATTGTCCCTTGTAATGTTTTCCCGTGCTCCAGGGACTTATCGTAATTGCTAAACTACTACTCACAGTGAGGACAGTGATGCAGTGCCTGCACTAACCCATGCCACTAGCAACATCACTTCTGACAACAGGGGTAGGAACTGAGTTTTTCGAAGCTACCAGGAAGAGACGCCACTGCTCACACAAGTTTCTGGAAAAGTGCTTCATCTGCCACAGGAATGCGGGGAAGTTCGTGCTTGGTGCTTAGCTTAGCTTAGTGTTTTTGGGACGAAAATGTGGATTTGGCAGCAGATTATTAGCAGTGCCACATATTACACATCCTAAGCAATAGTTAAAACGCAAAAAAAATTAAGGACTTCCACAGTCAAGAAGCCTGTCAAATATTTAAGAAGTGGTCACTCTTTGTGATGGTCTGCATCAAGAAAAAGCTGTATTTCAATGAGGTTAAATACCAGTTTTTGTTCCATTACTAGCCAAGCCGCATCAAGTATGAAGTTCACACGCCCTGACATAATCACCACGAATGAACCTAAATAAGCAAGAAACCCAGTGCAGCCACGTTGCACAAGTAGCATTGAAAGCTGCAGCCTTAGTTAAAGCGCACGGAAAGGACAAACAATATGACAATGACTGCACAGGTGCAATGACAGTCTTAAGGAACATGCTTCTGGCACTTGAAATTTTCTCACATGTTCCACAGAAAAGACATCGCGATTACTCTGATCCTTACGCAAATGTACCACTGGCATTGCAAGGTACTTCCGAATATGCATTAGGTACCGTGTGACGACACCTTTCATCACCAAGGCATGCTCCATATCATTACGGCTGGGACTGTACATTCATTCCTCTGCTCCTGTCACATGCCTAAAAAGCAACTCTTTAGAACAGTGCAGCTCAAGAACAGCGCTACATGATTAAGGAGAGATGCGGGGCTAAAGGGTTAACTAACTTTCGACCTGCTACACGATTTCGACAAAATTTGCAGGGATGGCTTATATTCCTCTCCTCAGAATATATTTGAAGTTTGATAAAAAAAATGTTATAGCTGTCATAATGATTAATTAAGTGTGTCAGCTTAAGAATACTATCAATTCCAAAGTCTTGAAGTTGTACTAACTGTCTGTGCTTAGATAACTTCCAACTAGATCATTGGGTGCATTTTAAGGCTAATTGAGGGCTCTTTATGGCATATTTGTAAAGATTCAAGCATGTTAAAAACGAACTTCACTCTTTCTGTTGTCATTACATGCAACAGATTTGATATTTTTTCTCAAAGTAAAATTAAAAATTGAAAAAGTACCTTATCTTGCTCCTAACAAAATTTTAGTCTAGAAACCACCATGACAGCAGCCTTTGGTGAAAGAGTTTGGAAGTGGTAGTTTTTTAAATGGTTGTGCTCTTGCAAAAAGTGCAAATTGAGACAAATGAGTTTAAAGATTTCAGAAGTTGCTATTCAAATTTAGGGCCTAATTTATTAAATCAAAGTACATACATTGGGCCGTCCTTTTCAGCACGACACTGGTCTGTCGTGACTGCATTCAGTTGCCTATTTTTTTGCCCCAGCTTTACAGCTGTCTAGCACCCTTGTCTGCACTCATAAAACGCTTTCCTCGATTGTTTGATGGGTGTGCCTCCATATGCTATCTTCAGCTTGTGTAGCACTTTGGTTAGCCAGGCTCCCAGTGGTGCGAAAACAACATTCAAAGGTTAGATACTGCGTTTTAGCCAATCCAAGCTTCTATTTTGCTTTACGTGCCAATCCGCTGTTGCCATGGCCCAAATTTTGCCTTTCCTCCAGTTTCTTTTCAGCTGCCTGCTGATCTCTTGGTAGCAGGGCCCTTTAAAAACAAGCGTTCTAACTTAGGGATACACTCCGCATTTATTTTCTTGCCCAGTGTGCAGCTGCATCTTGAAATCAGTGTTCATAGGCGCTTTCGGTGGCGAGTACACTCCACCTCGCAAAAAAAAAAAAATTTTCTTAATTTCTCTACTGCACAGATGACAACCAAACTTGGTGAGAAGTTTCTTCAATCATACACAATAACAATAATAAAAAAAAATGTTTTTTGGTTAAAGTTCTGATTTTAACCCTGAATCCTCCCTTAACAAGAGGAGGATTCAGCATCTCTATACAACAGTAGAACAACAAGGCACACACAAAAGCACGGGTGATGAGAAAACTCAAACCTCTCCTCTGTCGTCTTTTGCAAAATAGTTCATTTCTGGCACATCAACCAGCTTCATTTCAACTCCAGGGAAGAGGCAGCCAACACTGTCTGTCAAGAAAAAGTACATATACTATGGTGAGGCAGGCCAAAAGTAAATAAAAATAATGTGCCTCTGCCCGTGCCACTAAAAGAAAAAATACAGTTCAAGAAGAGGATTTTGATGGGTTGGTTGGTTCCTCTTGAGCGAACAGCGCTAACAGATGGGACAATTGTGAACGCGAGACAGCGCATGTGGCTGTCTCGCCTTCCTACTCGTCTCGTCTGTTACCGCTGTTTCTTCGTTTCGTTCAAGAAATACAGTACAGCTACTGAGATTCAGTACTACTACTTTTCTACTCTGACCTTAGCCAAGTGCCTGACAAGAGCTACAATCAGAATACAGTCACACATTACAGAAAATCAACCAGTAAAAAATATATGATAAGACAAACTCCTGTTTTTACAACAACACATCTTGAGCCATTAGAATAATTTGTGAATTTAGCAGCCATTGAAAGATTTTAGAAATAAACTTTGTCATGTCCTAGCCAGCAGCCAGTATGAGTCAATAAAGCTACTCAGCTAAAGGAAGCATTGGCATGGCAGAACGACTACTCTACCAGGAACATTGCTTGGTTCATCAATAAAATATGCCTGGTTTAGTTCAGCAAACTACGAGTGCAAAATACAGTGACTTTTTTTCTTTCTGTGGCGTTTAGTTCTGACAGTATGGTTTATTAAAGGGAATGAAAGATGTGGTGTGAGCTTACCTCCTATGAAGTCAAATGGAAGGGTGCTTGAAAGCACACTGGCTTCAGTGCTGCCATATACCTCCACAAGCTGACATAAAGTAAACCAAAGCAAGACGTGGTTAGGCATTTTATCATGGGTACTGTCATAATTAAAAGAGCAGAATTGTCATTTGAAAGCAGGGTTTGCCTCAATGAAAGCCCTTGAAGGCAATTTAAGCTTAAAGAAAAAAACAAACTATTTGCAGTGCAAAATAACACTACAGACATTGCCAACAAGCGGCAAGACCTGTTCTGTCCATTCCAAGTTTCAAAATGTGGAATTACTACATTGAATTGTGGTATTACCATAAGTTAAACTGTGAAATGCATGCATACCTCAGAAGCTCCTCTGTGCATAATAAGGAACACACATGGCAAATAAACAAATCTCACTGTAAAGACTTGTAGCATACAACTAGGCAATCAATTTTCATGGCTAATAATTTGTATGGGCGTGTTCAGATAAGAACAATAATCGAGGTCCCATGACCATGTTTTGTTTTCAATGAAATAGAAGGGGATGAACCTTAGACCTGCAAGATAAGACATAGTTTTCTCATAAAAAATTCGTATATCACTAGAGGTGGAAAAACGCCCTTTTTGCCATTTCAAAAAGTTTCAAGTTTGGAGACTTGCTGCTTCTGCACTAAGATATTGTCATATTATTTTTTTACTTACTAAACCTATGCAACATTTACTTTTACAAAAATGATTAGAAACCCCTTTTTGTTGTTGCAGTCGATTTAATAAAAAATCGCTCACTTCGCTTCAGGAGCAGCGCGCTACAAAAATGTTCATTTTCAATCTTACATACTGGCATTTGCACTAAACCTTTTCTTTTATTATGCAGCTTACATTCTTAACTTCAAAAAAAATTTGGAGCTCTAGATCGCTAATTATGTTCTCCACAGCACATCAAAATAGTCAAAAATTTGAAAACAGCAAAAAAGGGGCCTCAAGAGTCCTCAGCACCTCGGAAATATTATGGACTAAAAAAGTGTTACTACTGAAACTTCTTGTTCATATTATCCAGGCCTTGTTTTTTTATTTCTGTAAGAATTTGAAGCTCTAATGTTATCAGTTCTTTCTCCATATTTTTTTGTAATTGGCCAAAATAAAAAAAAAGATATAAAGAAATAGCAAATTTTAATTCCAATTTAAAAAAACTACCTCAACTTTGATTTTTATCAAAATTTCCTAAAAACAATTTTAGGTATTTTATAAATATGAGGCACTAAAAATTATAGCATTATGTAAACTAAAATTCTAAACATAATTTGTTTACATAATGTTAACATAATGCAATACTTGAGACATTTGCCCACAATATAAAAAAATTTAATTGAAAACAAAACATAGTCATGGGGCCTCGATTACCATTCTTATCTGAGCACATTTGTATTTGTTGAATGAACGAATTGGTAATCTTTCTGGCTTAAATTGAAGAAAATAAAGACTCGATAAAGGTTTGCTGAATCCAGTTTTCAAAATTCAGTTTTAACTACAAAAGGTCTCCCTGACATGGACACTGCTACTAGCTAGCTACTGAAAATGAGGCAAACTCAGTCAAAGAATAAAATTACACTGTGGAAGGCAGGGTCACGAATAGTATGTCAGTAAATTTAGATTGATGACATACTGCCCACCTCCGAAGATCAGGATACTCCTTGACCTCCTCGTCTGCTAACAAAATGCTGTACTCTGTCCTTTCACTGTCATCACTCTATTAGGGCATTTACCCGGCTGAGCAAGTGTCCCTACTACAGATAAGAACACTGATGTGAAACTATGCATAATTGTTGAAAAAAAAAGAGTCATATACATTCTAGATATTTGCAAAAGCTGAGCATGGTTCTATGCTGCCGTAAAATGCAGGCCACATGACAACCTTTTTTTTAGGACGCTTACACTGCATTTTTTATGATTTGTTTCGCTATTGTTACTTTTTTTTTATTGGCTACAGTACTTCCTTCTTCATGAACACCTTTAAGTTTGGCAATTCATGTAACTATTTGTGACTGCAGCGAGGCTTTGTGGCTGAAGCATCTGCCTTGCAAAAGGGAGGTGTGGGCTTCTGTCCCCAGTGCCAATGAGTACCCACCATAAATACCCCCCACCCCCCTTCAATGGGTATTTATAAAAAATACCCAATGGGCATTATGCCATATTTGTGTATTTATTATTGGTGAACAGAGTGCTGATGCTGACAACAAAAGGAAAAATTAGCTCTGAGTGGCTTTTGACCACAGAGGGATACACCCTATCATACGCACACAAAAAAGCTGTAATGAGGCAGTAGAAAATAATATACGCAAAAAAAAAATTAAAATTAGCACCATAATGAACACACAAAGGTCCAAAATTTTGAAAAACTAGGAACTGAAACGGCAATACCTTAAATTGAACAAGCAAATTTGAACTTGACAGTGACGCTGGCTGGTGGCTTGCACGAAAGGTGCATTTTTTAGACTGCAGTCTGCAGCAAATACCTTTAATGAAACCAGATTGTTTTCAAAAGAAATTACAAGCTACAACCAGTTTTTTTTTTTCCTTTTTCTCTAATGCAGATTGTATGGCAGTATTAAGGAAAACACAGGAGAATCTGCACCACACGTAAATAAAGCACATGTAAGCTTACGTGAACTCCGAAAACACATCTGAAGAACTCCAAAACTTCTGCCTTGGCCGGTGCAGAAGTTGTCAAGCCATAGCGGAAGTTTCCACCGAGCTCATTTCGAATCTTCTTGAAAACAAGCTTGTCCCATATTGTGTCAGTCGTTACAATACCCCTAAGTAAAACAACAAAGCATGTACAGCAAAAATTTGTGCCTTAGGCAAAAAATCCGGTTCGGTTCGGTTCATAGGCTTAACATACCAAAGTGGCTCAGGCTAATAAAGACACCCGACAAAAGGCAACTTTGCTAATGATTGCTGTTAGTGTGATGCGGGATAAGCACATCTAAGCTATGGATACACTTTCATTTCAAAAATAACTATTTCAGAAGAAGAAAGTGATTACTTATAAGTATAACAAAATCCCTGTGCTGTGATGCCCAGCATAAGGAAAATACCTCTTCTGTGACACATATCCAGGCAAGTAAAGTTTCTTTGTGTTTCCAAAATTATACAGTCACTATAAGCAAATAAACACTGCTGCTAAAATTCTCCAAAAGGTGCAGCCTAATTGAAATTTGTTTTTCTGGCGGGAAATGCGCGAGCAACAAATTCAGTTCTCTTTCTGTTCCCATCAACAAATTCAAAGTAAACAACCTTTTGTTCGTTATATTACAATGACACAAGCAGTTCAAATTAGAATGTCAAATTAAATACATTACTTCTCAAGAAGCTTGCGCTTCTGCTTCATGGCAAAGTTGAATATTGCTGTCTTGATGGTGCTCTTGTGGAGCTCTGAGTGTATCTGAAAAAGGATGTCAGAGTAACATAATTAGGGATAGGTACTTAACGAAAGAGGGTGAAAAGGAATGGTACTCCTTCCATCGTCACTAAAGCCAAGACTGGACTAAAATAAGCCACTGCACTAGATTAGGAAAATATTTGAGGAACATTTAAGCTCCACTTTAAGGATATGATATGACAGCACTCAACACATTGTGCTTAGGTGTTTATCCTTTTTTTTTATTTACCGGCATGCAAGGCATGCAAGGCTTCCTTCTAACCAATTTGAATGAATATTCCTCAGTGGTGTAGGGTTTGAGCTTTGATTCCAATCTATTTGCTCCAGATTTCTTTTCAGCATAGTGAACTTAAATGATATTCCCACATTTCATGACGATGTTTAAGCCATGTTGCAACCTTATAATCAAATTTATATGATGTTTTACTGACTAAATTTTTATGTGAAATTAAGACCCTCTCTATCAATCCAGATTTTCTAACACAACAAAACTGATGACAGCTATGTAGGGTTTTCTCGCTCTCTACTGAACCAGGTGTTTAAGTCGCATTGAACCCTTATAAATCACAATTTATGTGACATTTTACTGACTTTAAATTTTGATGCGACATCAAGACCCTCTCTATCAATCCAGACTTTCTCAACACAACAAAAAAGATGACAGCTGCGTTGGGTTTTCTCGCAGCACAGGAACCCTAAATGCTCTCACGTTAAGAATGCAAGAAAAAGAAAAGTACATGCTGCATTACACAGAGTATGTCTAACTGCTAAGGCCAGGTATTTTAAGTTTGCAACCACTACTCAGAGCCACATCAAACCTATTTGGTTAAGAAATTAGTGACAGGCAACTAACAGCATTTGAAAAATACTGGGGCACATGACAGTCCGGCGCCTCGCAATCCAAATGCCACGAAGAGTGCCCATCGCCAGTCACCTTACTAATGGCGAATTCGAGTGGGAGAGCAGGTGCACTCAAGATCACTTCGAAAGTGCTCTCAGAAAAGCGGGCGCCCTCCAGTGGGAAAGCAGGAGTAGAATTGCTAACTTCCGATGGCTGAGGAGGTGAGCTTCTTCTCCGCTCAGAGCAGCCGAGTACACTCCCGGCTGCTGTCTCGTCTAAAGCGAGTATAGAGGAAGTCATATAACATGTAACGTCATGTCCGCGTCTTTTTCTCTTTTTTTTTTTCTCTCTCTTGAGTCGGCTCAAAATGGCAGCTGCAAAGCGTCGGCACTCGGCGAGCGGAAAGCATTGCTGTAGGCATGCTTGAGAGTCGCTGCTGGTGTCGAAAGGGCCAAAGGAGGCAGATCGCTGCGCTGTGAGAACAAAGGAATACAAAACAAGCGGTTCTTCACGGAGCGTTGGCCTCTCCTCGGGTTACAACTGTCGCCACTGCGGGCAGGCGGAGAATGCTGGCGAGAGAAGTGCGATCACGTGGTCATGGCGCGCTACTCTCGACACGCAGAGAGCGTTCCTGTGGGAGGACAGTCACAATCTCGCTCGCTGTGCTCCTATACTGCTCTGCAATGCTCAGCACCTCTGCTCTCATCCTCCCAACTGAATGCGCCATAAGCAGCAGCTAGTAGTGAGAGACTGAGCGATTGACAAAAGTGTACATGCCTTGTAGTAGATCCGATTGAGGAGGCGAGGCACCATGGGCAGGTTGTCAGGCTTCAGTATTTTCATGTCATCCAAGAGAAGTTGCACATTCCCTCTGTAGAAGCCAAGAGTAGCACCACGCATCAACGTAGTCACCTGGGCAGAAAAAACGGGGCATTCGGAGCATAAATGAAAACAAACATGCTGCAACAGTCAATTTTTTTAGCAAGCAGCAACACTGGCACCGTATATCGTGCAGGGACACTAAATTTTAACTGATGAGCACTAGCTGCTACGTATAAGGATAATAATGGTTTCTAATCTTTTCTCGTGTATCATACAGTCACAAGAAGCATGCAAAGCAAAACAGCTGTCATAAAAATGGAGAAATATATCTTCTAACCTAAGCAGCAGCTTGTGTCATTAATTCATGTCAGATTTCAGTCTTGATTGCCAGATCACTAACATTCAATCACGTGGAACATACAGAATGAACTAAACCAAAATGATTGATTATGGAAAAATAAGTAAGATAAAATAAGTAAGATAAATTCAGGTACCATATTTATACCTACACTCCTGCACAAAAGTGGAGAGACCATGTGCTTTGACAAACCTGCAAGACAGCTTTTTTCTGATGGTGGAGCGGACATTTCTGTGATATGCACAGGGTATCTTCCTAAATGTCAATTTGTCAAGCACATCTTTTTCTACGCAAAAAACATTATACATAGCGGTTCACGTGGTCTCCCCACTTTTGCGCAGGGGTGTACATAATGTGGCCATAAATGTAATGCGAAGGGAATGTTTATAACCTCATGAAAAAAAAGAAGAAATAAAGATATAACGCAATCACAAGTTGTTCAAGCCAACAGTAGCCAACTGATGCTGAGGCACACTACTACTAAGCGATGCAAGCGCATTTGTATGGCTTGATTAAATAGGGTTTTGTGTCTATGTCGATTCTGCCAACTTCGGTAGCATACATGATAGTCGTCCTGACGAGCATGCCTCTAGCGACTGGTACAGTTGGCAAGTCACACAGCCAGGCAGTAACCATCAGCCAAATTTGCTGCCAAGTTTTCTTCATGCCCGCAATTGTCAGACTGTAGCAAGCTTGCGAGAAAGACCAGACAGAGTGACACAAGGACAGAAAACAGATTTTCAGCAAAGTAGAGACCCCAGTGCAATGAAAGCGGCTTCACAAATCCCCATCGCAAGAACCACCTGCCACAGTCAAATGAATCTACCTAATGCGGAAGCATTACAAGCCCTATTATACCAGAGAAATACGACGTCACTCAGAGTGCCGCCATAAAATTACCAGCCACTTGTCACAATCACTTGATGATGTCACCATGCCAGTGTACAGTACCACTGCATATATATAATAGTACATGTGTAATTATTAATGATTGAGCTTAACATTCAACACAATCATGACTCATATATTGTGCAATGGAGCATTAGCAATTTACAAGAAGCATACTGCAAGGTGTGGCTCACATATGAACATTACGCATAATCATTAAAATGTTTTCCATCCTCACATACTAGCAGCCTTACTTTCTTTCGCTGAATTTTTTTGGAAAACCAGAAACATGTGCGACATCCCTGATCGCAGGAGAGCCTCCATGCCTTAACGCACACAGTCTTCTACCCAGAAATGATGACTGCCACTGCTTTGCCAAAGCTGCTGTGAGTTTATTTATTTATTTCAGATACCTCAAGGGCCTTTGGGTAAGGGCTTTACATGAGGGGTGGGCAAACAATCTGGTGTTAATAAAACAATGTCTCATGCTGCTGTCCTATGCCCACTCACCCTTTTCTTTTCGTACTACACTTAACTCTTTCAATGGTTTATTTCTTCATGCAACAGCTGGTGCTGCCTGTTGATGTTCAATGCCACCTCTCCTGTTTTTTATTTATTTATTTATTTATTTATTTATTTATTTATTTATTTATTTATTTATTTATTTATTTATTTGACTCCACGGTTGTCAAAAGTTGCCTTCACCTTTCTGCTGACCATGCTGATTGTGAAGGTTGTTACAAAGCTCATCAGAAACAGCGAGACATAAACTGTGTGATAATTATGGTTACCAATAAAATGCAAAATGGTTTCTTCAATCAATTAAGTGATGGGAAAAAAACGAAACTTCCATTGTATTCATGAAAATATGGTGAAATATGGCATCTGTGGTGACCCACCAAAACCTCTAGGAAAACTTTTTGTACGCAAAGTTGGCAAAACCAGAAATGATTTGCTTCAAGATGGCCCAATAAAATACCATGCATAAAGAATGCTCAAAATGGCGTTCCAAGCAAAGAAAAAATTTATATATGAAAAGCAGGCCATGCAGCACTATTTTGAAGATAAAGCATGAGCATGCTCATATGATAATATGAGCATTAAATATGCAATGAATAATTAAACAAGGTTATCAATGAAGCCTTCATTTGATATTTTTTTTGACAGCTGCATTACCATGAGTGGTACGCTGCCTGGGGTGAACAATGATATCCATTTTTTTCTTAAGCTTTTCATCCTTTTTCTTTGTGCCTCGTTTTGGGGTAGCGAGTGTGTTCATGCACTTCAATAAGCGTGTGCTATGTACAGTATTTCTTTGCTCCGCTCCCATGTAAATCAGACACAAGTCATCCATTTTCGAATTTTGTGCTTTCTTTTGCTGCACCACCATAAGCATTTTGACACTACTCCTGACGATGGTTTTGAGGCACCGCCTCAAGCTCTTTCTGAGAAGTACAATTCGGAGCACAACAAAGCTCTATACCTTGCAACTTAGAGCGGCTGTTTTCAAACTGGTGCATGAATAATAGAGTGCAAGGTGCTGAAACCTATCAGTACAAAAAGAAAAAGTGGGACTGCACAAAAATGGCCGCACACGGCTGACCCAATCACATTGCGTGGGCTTGTAACCTCACAATTATGACTGCACTGGATTGGGCCTGTTCATTGAATTAAGAGTTTCTCACTAAATTAAAACAGATTTCTGTGTTGACAATGGTCTTCATCACTCATTGTACAGCAAAGATTATGGCGAGTGCAACAAAAAAAAGCACAAAAGGCCCACACAATTTTATTATCTTTTTCACCATAAGGAACTTGGAGCACAAGGCTGTTAGGCATTACTGAAATGTTCACACAGTTGCAGTCACATACACTGTGCCTCATTCGTGACTTTTCAGTCCATCACCTGTATTTGTCACATGGCACCACTGTGAGCCTGATAAACACATGCAGAACAATGTGCTACACTTACTTCGTAGATATGCTCATAAATGTGGCCAGTTGGTAAGTAGCAGAAACAGGTGTGCCCGGGCTCAGCTCTCATAGGCTGCCAAGTGCAAACAAACACAAAGGGGGTAAACCAGACTGTTTACATACAGCACACAGTCATAGTATGCAAACTAGAGCAGTCATGACTGCTCATACTGACTAACATGACACTGCATGCGTGGCAGCACTGAGCACTGAAAATATAACCAGAATGACTTGCTCAAATCTCACAGCAGTCAAGTCTGGAAATGACCTTATTTGTTTACAAAAAGGAAAGAAACTATGGCACCACTAATTAGTTCAAAGGTGTATAGACCCCGAAATTAAGATGGTTTTTTTTTTTTTCTTAATAATGTGCAATACAGTCATGATGTGAAATTCACCTACACCAGCTAAATAATTTATAGCTGAATTTGCTTCTCATGCAGTTTTGGTTTTGGTTTTAACTGCCAAACGGCTACATGTCACAGAAGAGTTTCAGATCAAGGACAGATAGAGAGGAAGAAGATGGCCACACAGTATGGGCAGCAATCCACTCGTCCACTTGTCGAAACGTTTGCTCGGCATTGCTAACTGAAGCTCCCCCTCTACCCTTGTTCAGTGCTCTTCTATACAAACGAGCTTTAGTCATTCAAGACATGAAAACACTAAATTATAATTGCTGCTATTCATTTTCACGATTCCAAGTCTCGGGCAGGCTTGCATAATAGCTAGCGCAAATTAAAAGGAACCAACCATGCCCATACTGCAGTTTTTGTACTCCTCGCATCTCCTGAACTCGTCTGTGGTGTCACAGCCAGAATGATTTGCAGTTGAAACTGAAACCAAAAACTGCACGAGGGTTAAAAATTAAACAACATGATTTATACATCTACTTAGCATAGTCAACATGGCTACTAATCTTTCGTAATATGCTCCACATTATTCGAAGGAAATGATATAGAATTAAAATTATGCGTATACTCAGTTAATACCCTATGGAATGCTCAGTTCCAAAATGTCTCGATCTGACCAATATCTACATTTCGGCTACATCTAGCAAGCAGTGAACTTACGGCTTCCTTCTTTTAAGAAAAAACAAATAATGAAAAAAAAAAAAAAAAAGAGAACAGTTTGCAGCAAACGTAACACAAGGCTTGTCAACCAGAGATGTCAAGGCACAATTCTCACCCCTGCAAGGTTATTGATGGCATTAGCTGTCATAATGAGTCTCCGGTGTGTGACTGGAACCCCTTTTGGCATTCCTGGAAAAATATGAAATAAAATGCCAGTTACACAACAAATGCCAGTCACTCTGCTTTTGTGGCGCCAACAATGCAATAGACATAGTGTCAACAAAAGGCGCCGCCATGCAGGGTAACAAGAAAACATTAGCTGCATTTGGAAAAAAAAAAATTTCAATGGGTCATTTTGCCATGTCCAGCATACTGCTGAGTGCACGGAGAAATTATAAACTCACTCGATCACAGGATTGAGGTGCCATGAACATTCGAGGCAGATAATCCACTCCTACATGGAGCAGAGAACCCCAATCGCACCTGAATGTTGGCAAGCCTTTTCTGGCGAATTCCTTGAGCCTTCAACCTTTCTTGTGTCATGCACCGGCGTACTTAAGTTAAAAAATTGCTAGTGATCCGATTCGTTTAGATGTTACACAGCAGCTGTGGCAATGAGCTGCGCCACGGTGGCCTGCCAGGAAACTGCCACCTGGAAAATTCTCATCAGCGTCAGTAGCTTTGTGAAGAAACACTGACCTTTGAGCTTGCAAGACATGAGAAGAGAAAGGAGAAAAGAACGAAGATGCTGGTAATTTCAAAAGCAGATAACTCAGCTTCTACAGTATGCATTCAAAAATTTTCTCATGGGAGAAAGTGGATACAAGGCATTCCACAACTTTATTGAACAGTGCGGCAAGGTCTCTTTAATATCATGGTTTCAAATTAATATTTTTGTTCACTCCTTCGCCCCAATCACAACATAGACGCTTCGAACTAGATTGTTTTAAATTTGTAGGCAGCCCATTTCATGCAATACTGAAGGCAAAAGGGCGACAGCATGAAAGTATTAACCTTAATATCATGAAGCAAGCTCCATGATATTAAGGTTGTCCAGCTCAAACTAAATAAATCTAAACTTTATTCAGAAGTGCAGTTACTACAGTTTAACCCAACTTATAATAATACCGCTTTAAACAATATGTTGGATATAACAATGGACAGCCATAGTACTGTCAACTTTGCCATGTGTTCTATGGTAAAAAAAACTTTCATATAACAATGCTGTGAGAGTAGATTATTGGTTATAACAATTACATTTGGTCAGTGTGCAATCCCTAGCAGGAAAAAAAAAAACTCTCAAACAATGCGACCATGCTGGCCAAACCGCATCATGAAGTCCTAAGAATGATTAAGCCCCTGCAGGACATCATTTGTGATAAGTATCTTTCACTCAGCTATGAGCAGTGGTTGGACGCCCTGCAGAGAGATGTCGACAATATTGATGTCAAGCAGTCAAATTAAACCTAAGCTGATTAATTACATATTTTTGCCTGAAAACAAGTGAAAAGTGCAAGCAACTTCGTCGTTAATAAAATTTCTCAAGCTTCTTATGTTTCCTTTGCTGTTTTGAATTAACCCAGTTATAACAATCATTGGTTGTAACAATAATATTTTCCTGGCATATCTACATTGTTATAAATGGGCTTGACTGTATTCACTTTAAAATGTGGACTTTCCAATCGTTGTTGACACCAAAGTAGAAGTACACAACTGTACACAACTGACACCAAGTGGAAGTACACAACAATAAGGACATGATGACATCAAACAACCTCTTTGGAGACATCAACTGCAAAACATAGAAATTCACAGCTTGCTTTGCAAAAAAGCATGTCACACTAAGTGCATGAAGCAGCCTGAAAAATCACTTTTGATGTCTCCCCAAAAACGCTCTCTCCACTATCTCTCAGAAATTAGGGTAACATTTAGCTGTATGCAAGGCATCAGCTTTGAATTGGGGGTAACACGATTTGCCTATACTTCCCCTAAGCACTAAGCATTAAGAATAAGGTATATGGAGTTTAACATCCCAAAGCGACGTTGGCTATGAGGAATGCCGTAGTGGACAGCTCCGATAAATTCAGTCACCCGTGAACTTTCACCGACATTGCACAGCATATAGACGCTTCGCATCTCACCTCCACTGATATAAAGTTGCTGCAGCCAAGACTGAACCTATATCTTCAGGCTCAGAAGTCTAGTGCCCGGACCAATAAGCCAACTTGGCAGGGTTGGTGCTCAGTGCATTTATTATGGCAACCGCTGTAGATCAGAACTTCAGTGTTACACACGTTACGTGAATTTCAAGCGATCTCATGCTGTCTAGTGCAGTAAAGTGTGCTGGTATTATGCCAGTGTGATGACTGCAGCGCAAAAAGGCAAACCAATGCTCACCGGTTGTTCCACTAGTGTAGAGGAGTCCATAAAGCGTGTCTGGTGTAGGAGGCTGATCAAAGCACAAGTGAAATAAAATGTACAGTTAGAACAGAGGACTCCTGAAAATGAGAATGTTTTGGGCAGCTGTGCTACTTGTACTGCCATTACTGGGGCACATCGACTTTGTCAATTATTTTTCTCCACCGGTCATTGTGATTACTGCTTATGTGGGCCAAGTTTTGCATGTTGGCCTACGCATATAATGTATAGGGGTACATCAAGATAAAAATGCCCATATCCTTGCCAAGATCACTAAGCTCCTGAAAATTTCCCGACAATTTCTCCCTGGGCACTCCAACATTGTGCACTCAACGGCAAAAAACACACCCACCCATCATTATGTCACAGCTCACAGTGCCACCGAGAAAATGCAATGGATAAAAGTGAGGAACATAAACAAGACTTGAAATGTTTGCATCCCTATGAAACTGCAGCCTGACCGTACTCTTCCACTGAAGCGAAATTCACGCCTGTTGCATGCTAGACGTGGTTATTTATCCGAGTGACAGGCACGCTATCTCAAAAGTTCCATCCTCATGCCAGCAAGCGGCTTGCGATGAGGCGTAGTGGGCCAAGAATTTACATTTCACAGGAGCCGCTGACTCATCCGTCCGTGGCCCTGGGCTGTCTGGAGATGGCAACGGGAGCATAGTGTATTGTGTAATGTGTCTGAGAGTAGTCAGTCGGGATGTAGGATTTCGGAGCAGCAGTCGTATGCACGCTAACGGCACGTGCGTACAGTATGCCAGCCAGGGAAGGTCTGCTCGTCACCGAGTGTTTGGCCCAGCGAAGAATCACTCAGGCGAGCCAACATCGATAGCCCGATGCTCACCTTGGATCGAACCCTACTGCCCCGAACAGTTAAGCACTCGCTACTCTCTGACCTTACGAACTCTCTCCTTAATTCCTTTCTTCCAAAGTGCCTTCTAAAGTATTTGTATCTCTCTTCATTTGTAGTATTAGATGCTTTGCATGAATGTCAAAATTTCTTCTGTTTATTCTGTGCCACCTGCTATTAAATGGGTTGTTTCAGTCTTATGAGTGTCAATTTTCTCTAGTAATTAAACCACTGTGCTTGCACTCCTGACTGCTGTGCTGTGCCTCCTGTCAGCGGCTGGTCAGCGGCTGATGAGGCGTGGCCATATTGCCGGTTAGTTGCTGTCCAATCCTGCATTACATCTACCATCCAGGTAGAGGTGTTTGTCCCCCTTCCCATAAAAACTGGTGGCAAAGAGCTGGCAACGGCCTTCAGTCTGCAAACCCACTCTCACATCGCGACATCCATGCTCTCCAGTAGTCATAACGGGAAGTGCTGATTGAAAAGAACCTACCAAAAACTCTGTCATGGCTACGAAAAAGCTGTGCTCACCACCTGTATAACAGTCTAAACAATAGAAATCCCACCATTCCTCCAGAATGCTAGTGTATTGACAATGCAAGCGACATGCTCATATGTAGGCTTGCCTTGTCTGCCCTTTAACGCCACCAACACCACTGTGACTGTTTGCTGCTAAGGCCTCATTTCAACTCTAATATCTTTTATCCCACACTGGTTTGATTTGGTTTGGTTTGTGAGGTTTAACGCCCCAAAGCGACTCAGGTTATGAGAGATGCCGTAGTGGAGGACTCTGGAAATTTCAACCACCTGATGTTCTCTAATGTGCACTGACATCGCACAGCCCACGGGTGTCTAGCTTTTCGTTTCCATTGAAAAGTGGCCGCCGAGGCCGGGATTCGATCCCACATTTTTTGGAACGGTATTGAGTGCCGCAACCACTGCGCCACCACAGCGGGGCCTTTTATCCCACACTGGTCCCCTAGCAAGTCAACATCCCTGACGAACCCTTTCCTTGCAGCAAAATCTTTTCTTCATTGTAGCCTGAGCTAAGGTGTCAGTCTCGAACTCGTTGTGCTGAAGGACATCAAAACTAGGTCTGGTTCACGAGGTTTAACGTTCCAAAGTGACTCAGGTTAGGAGGGATGCCTTAGTGGAGGGCCCTGAAAATTTCAACCACCTGGCGCTGACATTTCACAGCACACGGGTGCCTTGCTTTTACCTCCAATAAAAAACGGCCACCGCAACCGGGAATCGATCCCGCATCGATGGATACAGCAGTCCAGTTCCCTAACCACTGCACCGCCATAAAGGAGGACATCAAAATTAGCATAGCTATCTGCATTTGTAGTGCCAGTTGCAACCTCATCATCATGATTGTCATAATCTCCTTTTAGACCTTTGAACAGCGCAGAACGAGAGAAACAAGCAGAAACGGTGTCATATGCGCCTGTGTAATCTAGAGTACTCTTGAAAGCAGGTCACCACAGGGCTAAGTGTATAATAGTTTTCTAAAAAAAATTGCATATTGAGTACGCCTTCTTTATTAGTCCCTAAAACTTGAGTAAATTTGAACTGATCACAGTTCAAACTTCATTCTGCACAATAAAAGCATGTCATAAAATGCATCACTCCACATTTTGTTTTTTCATGTGTGCTCATTATGACATTAAGACATTCTGTTTAGGTGGTGAGCTTGGCAAGATGGAAAAAATTATTTATGGCAGACCTGCACCAATGGGAGACAAAGAGGCAACAGGATAAGTTGCCTCTCCATATTGCATGTCGTCTCACAAACTCTGCATTTCACTGTCACATAAGAGACACAAAGCGATATTTGAATTGGTCAGGGGAGCAGCCCCGTTCAAGAGAATTTTTTTCAAGAAAGCAGTGAAAAGGTAATGTGAAATTAGTTCACCCAACTGGTAACCAATCTTTAAGTAAACAGTGTCATAGTACTTGTGCTTCACTGAAAAGCATTTACAGATGCATTCAAAAAGACAGCTTGAGGTATAGGTAACACTAAAGCTGACATCCAACCCAATTCCAAAAGAACACAGATAGGTCTAGTGCAATTATTGCTTCCAAAAAGATTCAAAAGTATAGTATGTGTACAGAAAGCAAATGTGCATTAAAGCTAATGAGAGATCTACTGTGAAAAATTTCCCTTCATAAGATCTATGCTCTTAGATGCATAAGTAAAAAAAAATGTCTTACAATAGGCTCTTGGACAGATTTGGCTCCAAGTTTCTGCAGGGGAAAAAAGCAAAAACGAAGTAAAGTTACTCGACCATTCAGTATCTCATTTTCGAAGTAGCTTTAAAGCAAATACCAGTAAAGCCCATGTTCTGCAAAAGTGTCTCTGTAGGCAGTAGAAAATATCAGCAAGAATATATTAATATATTGTCCCTTCCAGGACATATTGAGTGCAACGAGGCACCTGGAAGTACACTGGGAGTGCTAAATCCTCAGAGGAAAGCTGTTTATACTGCAAACATCAACACCCGAGCCTATTGTGCATTGTCTTTTGTGCTTCTATCTCATGTGCCAAACCAGCAAAATTATCAGAAATGTTTGAGCAAGGTGCTCACACAGATGCTCCCTGACCTACAAGGCACCAATTCAATCTAATGCTGCACTGGACCGAGTCAAGTGGATAGGACACCAAGCAAGTGGAATTGCACTCACACTTCACACCATTATGGCTCTTATCACACACACACACACACACACACACACACACACACACACACACACACACACACACACACACACACACACACACACACACACACACACACACACACACACACACACACACACACACACACACACACACACACACACACACACACACACACACACACGCACGCACACAAACAAACAAACAACCACCGGGTATCCCAGTTAACTTGAACCAAGGGTTAAAAAATAAAATGTGAGGTGGGCCAGGGAAACCATTTGCATACAACTGCCAGCCACCTTGCGCACCACAGGAAACTTTTTGTTTTGAAATTACTTAATTAGATAATTATGTTAATTTTTATAATTTACTAATGAATGACTAAAGACCATAAATGGGATTTGGAAAGTTGTAGAGCACCTTCAGAAACCCCCATTCCATTAATTGCGGTAAAGAAAGCGTCGCGTGTATCTTTCTTTCCAGGCTCAAAGGAAAGCACACGAAACACAAATAAAATCATGCAACTAGTGCAATCGCACACAAAAATTGTGGTGCTCTCAGTGATGGTTTGATTGAACAAAATCAGCTGCGGCCATGTCTCTTTGGCCCCGTTGCAGGGGCAGGCCAATATGCTTGCGGTATAGCTCCTTCGCCTGCGTCAGACAGCCGGCGCTGATGACGGTGCAAGTAGCAGCGAGCATGGCGAGCTCGCTCTAACCATCGCCAACATGTCAGCCTGACGCTGCAACGGGACCTTCGAGTGACGGCCGCAGCTGATTTCGTTTGCTCCAATCACGACTGAGGGCACCACAATTGTGGCGCTCAAATGCTCTAGTCACGTGATTTTATTTGTGTTTTGTGGACTTTTACCTTTTTTTTTGCGGCCTTTACGATTTTTGTGCACTTGACTAAACCGGGAAAAACTGTCTTTCTCACTTGAGTTTCATAACGTGCAGATAACCATCATATAGCTGTTTATCAAGTAAAATTACTCTGATACAAACAGTATTCAGCTGTTTTTATGGCCCATTCAACAATTAGAAATTTCTGTTAATTCCAACAGTTCCCTTAGTCCTTGAAGGTCAAATTAAGAGATGCATGCTTTCAGAACTCTCACTGACTGATACTAATATGCGCAAATAAATAATAAAAATTATGTGATTGATCTGTGCTAAAGTGTCGAATAGAATTCCAAATAACAGGTTTTAGGTTGTAGTATTGCACAGGCTACTTTACATAGGTGTACAGATGTGTAAGGTCAAAAGTTGGTAGCTAAATAGAGTCCACTAATGTGGGAGCTACACATTAGGGTTCATATGAACGCAGATACAGGTTGCGCGCAATCACATAAAGGCAGTTGGAGCTGAGTCATCAACTTCTATTTTAAGAAACAACTCGTTTTCTGCAAACAGTGTAACGCAGTCTCACCAGACAATCATCCCATTGCAACAACTCAATTCCTTTGGTACGGCAGGCACTGATGACATCCCGTGGAATCTCATCGGCACATACAATTGTTTTAAGAGCTGGGAGTGAGTCCTTCTTGCCAACGAAATACTGCACTTTGTCCACAGAGTCGCATATGAATATGGAGCTCTCCACTGCAAATAAGAAATGTAAAAGAAAGGCAACAGTATCCCATTTAGAGTTCATAAGAAGGAGCACATGCTTGAACCTGTCTGTCCCCCTTTCAAAATTAACGCTAACCAGTACACAGATTACTGTAAAAAAAATTTCATCCACGCTTGTGCAGCACCAAAAAGTACACAAGTAACACAAATTCAGATTAGGCTTATAAGCTTTCAGCCTATTGAGGAACCAAATGACTGAGGCATCAGGCAACATTTTTAAAACGAACAAGTGGCAATAATTACGGATTCGAATTTGGTAACCAACTGCCAGATACAGTAGGCAGAGAGAAATTGTCAAGAAAATAACCTTCGAAATGTGGCAGAAAGTGGAGTGCACTGAAAGCATTCCTTGTAAATCAAATGGACATCCAGTAACAGTAAGCATCTGAAATGTGACAAACCTTGTTGCAGGACAAATGTTGTGGCCTCAAGGTCAGCATTGGCTGTGACAGGACAGGAGACCAGGGAGTAATGCGGTGTGGAGTATTGTGAAATAGCATACTGCAGAAAGGTGTCAGATTACAAAAGTTACTGTTCATCAGCAACTCTCAGCCACCCAAGTGTTCTAGGGCATTCTAGAAATATATGGTCAGCCCAAACATAGACGAATGACAAAGCTTTAAAAGCTACCTTTAAAGGCCATCTTTATAGCATACACTGAGAATTGTCGACAGCAAACATCTGCAGAAGACAGCCTTTTGCAGGCAAACAATGTTAACTATGTGCAAAATTGTACTGCTTTTTTTGCAACAAATGCTGAATTGGCACTGCCAGTTGTCTTACACGAATTACATAAAAAAAGTACTCTAGCTCACAGCATTAAGTCCAGATGACAGCAGAATGATTCACAAACATGAGATAGGAAGAAAAGATTGAGTTATATTAATGCCAAGAGCAGGTTGTATAACAAATTTAAGGGCAAAGTCATAGTCACACAACATCATTGTAATCACAGAATGGATCTCTAAATGATAATCACAAAAATCACAAAAAGGAATCTAAAAGGATCCTGCAATCACTTAACAAGCAATCAACAACCCTAACACTGCCACAATGATGTAACTGCTTATGTTTTTAGCCCCTTCTATCTAAATGTAACTGTTCAAACAAAATGTGCCGCTATATGTAGGAAGCATTTCATTGACAGCCTTCAAAAGCACACCCAAATTTTATGTATGAAACCGGCTAGCATGAAGCCAGAATGATGTTTCTAAGCCAGTGGACAAATACATCCGACTGGGAAAAGCAATCACTAAATGTACAACCAATAGCATTATGTTATAGAGACATCTATACTACATTTAAGCTACCTGCAGACATTAAAAAAAATTTTGAAGAAATTTCGTAACATATACTTAGATGCAAAAAATGTACAACCAATAGCATTATATTAAGACATCTATACTACATTTAAGCTACCTGCAGACACTAAAAAGAATTTTGAAAAAATTCCATAACATATACTTAGATGCAAAGTTGCAAGGAGTGTCTGTTGATAGATAATTTAGACATGTCAACTGTAACAGCTAAATAAAAATATCAACTGCGCAAGTGGTCTAAAGCCACAGGTCATGCCTACCTTGATATTGCCAGTAACAGCACAAAAGCAGAGAAATCATTTGCCCTATATGATGTACTTCTGAGATCTGCAAAGCTTTGCTTAGTATCAAAATAGGTCATAATAATACAATTTTTTTTTTTTAGTACACAGGCAACTATAAACAATGCTTGCCACACAATACCTCAATATCATTTCAGGCAGATCATGCACAGTAAATAGGTACATTTGAACACTAGGTACTGAAACAGTATGGAAAGTACTCAATTACCTTAGATTTAGTATGCCGCCACTAATTTAGATGGAGAAATTAGAACACATTCATTACTCAAAGCCATTCCTTGCTACCCCCTCCACAAAGAAGGAAAGCCTGCCAAGGTCAGCGAGCCTTTCAGGTGCCGCCAAGTAAAACAGCGCTACAAATATTCTCACTGCATTACCAGTGGTGATATCAAACATGATGCATTGAGCAGTAGGGACAGGCTCACCTCAAGGCCCGTCTTGCAGTTTATCATCACAATGCTCTCCCGAGGGACTTGCCCCAACGCCAGAAGACCAGAGCCAAACATCCGACATTTCTCCAGCAGCTGTAGCCAGCAGGTGAATAAAAGTTTGAAATTGAGAACCACAGCAATTTCAGATATCTTATCAACAAAACTGTGTGCACAAAAAAAAAAAAAAAATACAGAAATGTGGCATTTTGTTCACTCTTTTCCCACTCGAAGATTTTGTTCAAGATACTTCGATACCGCACCCGTCCGTGCCTCTGCTAATCTAAAAAAGTTTGATCCCGAGATTTGTGTATACAGAAAAAAGAGACTAAAGAAATATTTCTTTTACTCAGGACAGCAGAATCTTCAATATGTACTTCAGGAGCACATCAACATTTTCAAGGCTGAAGATTTTATCCCCGAAACATCTAATACCGTTAAAATGTAATGCAACAAAGTCAGGCGAACATCTGATACAAGCTCATTTACAGTTCGAGCAGAAAGGTGAGATGTAGAAATCTGTATGGTCTGTGCATTACTGCAGGCTTGCATTTGCCTAACTATTCATTATGTATGAGAAAACAATACTCAACCACAACTTTTCTGCTATAGTTTAGAGCAAAATGTCACAATGTAGAGCCACAGTGGGAAACCCAGTAAACAACCGCTGGAATCAGTTTCAAATACCAAATATGACAAAAGCATATTTAAATACATCACATAAGCCAAAAGATTTGTCAGAAATCAACCAAGTCTTTACATACTGTTTCAGTGATAAGCTCACCTAAAAATTCAATAAATACAATATGCAATAAATTTTTGCACCATAACCATATATGCCAGCAGCATAGGCTAATAATTCACGACGCAGTAATCTAACTAGTTCAAACCACCGTATTTTCAGTTTTATAGATCTAAACATTGCCATGATAGGACTAGTCTAATATGAAAAGAAACGCACTGCTGAAATTTAAAAAGAAATTTTTTGCATTCCTCCACTGAGCACGAGACAGTATTCCAAAGTTATTTGTATGAAAAAAAATGACATCTAAAAAATAAAAAAGGAGAGTTTTTATATTCAAGGAATATTAGTTGATGGATAAAACTGAAGTGCATTCACACAGAAAAGAATAAGCCACTGCCTTCAGTTTCGATAACCTTTCAGAACAAGTGGAAAAATTGTTTCACAGCCTACTTTAGTGATTATTAACCCTTGTGTACCCACATCACCAAACTCCAATTTTTTTGCACTACCGCACAGACAAAAGGAAAGTGGAGCATGTATTTACAAATTTTCGAAATTTATGAGCACACCTGTATGCAGCACTGACATGCTGTGCCAGAGCCTTCGAAAACTCGAGTAAAAGAATGATGTAATAGTCATGTAATTAGAAATGGCACTAGTGTTACCAAAGCAAGCCTACAAAATTAAAGTGAAAGCATTAAATTTGCATGCCATCACACGCTTAACTTCTGCACACATTTCAAAATGAGGTTTTGATATGAAACGACTGCACGAATTGCAAAGTTGTTTAATTACACACCTCTTCGTAGCTTATCCAGTGAAGCTCAGTCAAGTCCTTGCTCCAGTAGCCACACGCCTTATTATTTTCTGAACGTGCAGAGGAAAATAAAACGACTGTCAAGCACTCTTTTGTCTGCTGGTACACATACGACAAGATACTGCATCACAGACAAAACAAAAGGCTTTTATCAAAAGGAAGGAGCAGGACAAACCCCAAGTGCTCATAGTATCTAAAACTACAAGCGATATGTGGTGCATGGTAGTTTACAAACGACAAGATAAAAACAAAATATACCACACCATAAGCTGAATTATAAGCATACTGACACAGTGAGAGGGAAAAGTAAAATGCTTTAATGTAATTTTGCCACGATATATGAAGTTTCAGTATAATTATTATAATTGATATCACTGTTTAAGTACTTGCTGTGTCGCTGTTTGTTTATTATCAATTTACCAAGAGTCCAGAGACAGTCGGTTGACTTTGGGACCCTCATCTGTACAACGATTTGCAAGTATTTACTTAACCTGTACCCAAATAAATTATATTATTTTGAATTGAAAAAAAAAAATATCATTTCTCTTCATTACCGGGCTTTTGGTATAGCTTTTAAACCAGCTAGTTAATAGCCTGAAATAACCAACACCGGCAGTGAATTATATTAAGGCTCCAGATATTCAGAGCAAAGCCATTAGGCCCCCCCCCCCCCAAAAAAAAAAAATATATATAGAAAAAAAAAAAACACTTTCGCTAGACACAATTTTCTAAGCTCTTGCACAGGGAACTTGCTCCTAACCCTCTCTCTTTACCTTCTCTTTCTAACTATAGCAACGCTGCTCATCAATTGTGGCATTTTTTTCCCCCCAATGCCCAGTCATGCCATTGTCACTAATTTACAGGGTTACTGAGCCAATAAATCTGGGTGCATTGATACCGAGAAATGCTTTCTCTGTTTTTTAACCTTGAGCTTCTCTCACGTTAATTCCCTCCTCGCATCATTTTGACACTTATTGATCACCAGCTTTCACACAGCTGTGCTTTCTTGCGGCCATTCTGTTGCTTTTCCTAGAGCATCAGCTGCACTCCAACATTCCAACAATTTCATTTCCTCAGCATTTTCCCATTTGCTTTCGTGTGCACTAGCTATTCTCATCCACATAGAGCATGCCAACAGCAACAAAAATAGTGAAAAATTTAATATTTATTTTAATGCATATTCTTTTCTACTCTACTGGTCCCCATCATCAACAACCATCCAAAATGCACTTTAAAATCCTTCAAATTTTAGACCAAATACAATACACCTGGTGGTAGCTTTTTATTTCTTTAAATTTTTTAGCCAACTTTGAGCACACCTAAGAAACTTTTTTTTTTTCTGTCCTTGAACTTGACAGTCAAGCTATGCTATTCGACCCACTTCCTTTTTTATAAATCTGTTCGAAAAATTTCAATACAGCGAGGGGAAATGGAAAAAGGACTATCTCCTTACTGCATACAAAATTTTTCAGAGACGTTCTTTCCCCTCAAAATAAAGGACTTTCAATTAATAAATATGCAGTGATTTTGTTTTATAATATACAGATGATCCTGTGTTCTGGATATACGCTTCTCCATGTACTCTTGCTAACACCTTTCAGTGAACTCTCTGCATCCTTGCCCTTTCCTTTAGAATGTTAATGTAAGCCCTGATGTTGAAACATAAATGTTAACACTGACACCACAACGATTAGAATTTTTTTTTTGTGCTGTCTTTATTTTTTTTTCTTTTGCATAAGAAAAAAAAATAAAGGCAGGATAACTTTTGAAAACTACTCCACTGTAGTGGGCCCACTTGATGACACCCCTATCACTTTACAGAAAAGTGCAGCCACTTGCCTTGAAAACGAATTGCAGAATGTGAATAGTGTTTACACCACATGCAATAAAAAATTTAAACCTAATCTATATATAGACATGCTATCTTGTTTTTATTTTCACTATGCAATCACAAAGTTTATTTGACCGATACCATAATTCAGTAAATACAGCACTTCGCTTAACCAATATTACTTTCACTGCAGCACGTGCACTAAAAACCACTCTGAATAAATTGTTCAAATAGAATGTCTTAAATATGGCAGTCGGATTTGCATGATCCCCCCAAAAAGGCATGTTCTACCATTCTGAGAACCTTGCCTCCTTGAAATTGTGGTAAAATGTTTAACCAGTTTAAACTAGAGTGTAAACTAAAACCAGGATGTCCGTGATACAGAAAGAGCTATGAAGCTGGAGTGTTTTGGTTGAGATAAACCCGGGCATGCAACCGGATCTCTGATAGATCACTGCCAAGGCTGTGGAGATACATGGCAGGCACAAGCAAGCCACTCTTCACAGTTCATGGAACTGTGGCAGCTGAGATAAGTTGTCATGGAAAGCCAAAGTTTGGCTGCCAAATGCTTATATGCACTGGGCCTGTGTTGCACTTTGTTTACCAAGTTAGGGCTGATCCTGTCTACCAGATAAAGTGCTCCAAGTTAGAGTGCATGCTTCAACATTTCTCAATCACTTCTTGACCCCTGAACCACTCTAGTTTTCAAAGAGACTGAATAATCAAATTTAAGCACGTCATTCTCATATAGCGTATTGAAAATGTATAAGTTGATTAGGGCAGTGACAACTGCAAACAAAACTGCAATATGGTTGAAAAAAGGGGAAAGAAAAAAACTACCTTCAAGAATAAATATCCAGGCATTGACGGTAGGTACAAGTTCCACACGGCAATAATTTAAGTATGGAAGCAAAATGCAAACTCTGCCCCTCTTCCAAACGACAGCAATTGCTTGGCAACAATTCTCAAAAAAAAAAAAAAAGCCCTGGTAAAGGAATATCTATGCTAACCAGCAGGAACTCTTTTAGAATCAAAAGCAAATTATTGGTAATAAAATTTTTTTTAGTCATTCTCTCAGCCTGCTAAAATAACAATTTCTCAACTTCAGGTATGGTCACACTAACATAAAACAAGGTTTCTCGATTCACACCTCAGCTGCCATTTTTGCCTCCAGTGTTTTGGCCACCTGTAAGTTCTATAGATTTGTAACAATAAGTTTTAGAAATGTTTTCCTCTGCTTACATACTCCAGTTTTTATTTTAATTTACTTATACTGCCCTAACAGGTAAGCTACTGGGAAAACTTGCACTAGTATGCATAGATGCTTGAAAATGATGTTTGGCATTAGGATCAGCTGTATATGTCCTCTGAATCTCTTATTCTCAGAATAGATATGCATCTTTAGAATAAATAAAAGCAGTGTACTAATAATGTAAAGCACATCTTCATATTTCCTTCCTTGCCAAGGCCAGCAACAAGTATTTGCCTGAAAGTCGTAACTGGTCCAACTGGTTTAAGGAGAATTTCCCAG
>NC_139345.1:42490757-42553257 GCF_055883805.1 Amblyomma maculatum | reverse complement strand
GTGCAGCAATTTCTGCACTATTAAACGACTTCTGATTCAAATAAAAGCTCTCGGAACATGGTAGGTGTGCACAGCAGCAAAAAGAGCTGCAGGAGAGGAAGACTAGCTTTATATGTTTCCTCCCTTCAAATAGCAAGAAAATTGCAGGATATTACTTACTGTTCATGCGTTGTCCACTTAGAAGAGCTTCATATACAGTTGTCACACTCGAGTCTGGTGGTGGTGGTTGAGCATTGCCAATTCTTGCTCTTTCAGGACCCTTCAAACAGGCAGATAAGATATGCTCAAATGATGTCTGATAAGTGCCTTGAGCACAGCAAAATTTATTGCAGCTGTGTGAAAACATGAACCGGGGCAAATGGCACGTGTAAAATATGTACACACATGTGGCATCCTGTGATTTTTTACCCTTATTTGCCCATATCCTGTTTTTGCATGCACAAACAGTTATAATTGTGCATACTCTGTCACAATTGGCATTCAGAGGTCTTGATGCCCTAACTTGGATACGTTTTGTTATTGAGGTTATTTTACACAGAAATTAAGAGGGTGGTCCATGCAACAAGTAGTGGACTGCATTCAAGAGCTGTCAAAGTAAGGTATGACATCCTGTGATTATTTACCCTTATTTGCCCATATCCTGTTTTTCATTCTCTCATTTTTCTTATTAAGAATCAAACCAGGTCAAACAGCTCAACAAATTTAACCTTTACTTTTATTCCAGCAAAGACTGCCTTTTCATGATGCTGGTTATCAGAGGTCCACAAGTTTGAATCTCTGGCTGCAACACCACACCTCAATAAAGATGGAAATGTAAAAACATGTCATGCCATTTCAGATGTGTGCATAACTCAAGTCATGAAATTTATGACTTGTTAGTGATGCTATCATGCACAGAGCTCTACCAGAGGGAATTTCTTGTAGTATGCAAGGTCCTATTGAACACAGTGTGTGTGTGTGTGTGTGTGTGTGTATATATATTGTGACAAAGATGTTTTGGTTTGTAAACTGCTCAATGGTTTACTCCCACTGATGCACTATCTTGGCTCAAATATAAGCCGTAGAGAGTTCACTATATCACACACGTGTGTCTGCTGTAAAAAAATGATAGCATACATTCCAAAACGGCAATGAACCAAACAAATGAAAATGCAATCATCCTATAGCGAGCTATTAAATGGGTTGTCATACTAACAGCCTGGAGAGAAAAATGAGATGTAACACGTACATGCCACGTTTGCAATGAGGGGCATTAGCTTTATGAGGCTCTATATACTAATGTCAAAAGCACGTGCACACAGTTCTGATGTGTGCATACCCTGTTACAGTTGGCATTCAGAGGTGTTGATGCCCTAATTTAATTGGACATATTTTAATAATGAGTTAATTTTGCACAGAAATTATGAGGGTGGTGCAGGCAACAAGTAGTGGCATACATTCAAGAGCTGTCGAAGTAACATATTTCTCTAGGCAATACAAGGCTATAAAAAAAAAAAAAATGAAATTTATGCAGTTTCCATAACACATCGAAAGAAAAGTGATTTTTTTTTTTAAATTACAAGAAATAGGTTAAACTGAAATGTTGCATATGATTAGAATAGTAATGTATATCCAATTTGAAACAGGAACGCTAATCATGCACAAAAGGTCTACAGGAAAAATCGTACACTTTACTGAATAATACATTTATAGCTGGCTTAAGAAAAGGTATGGGCTAGGCCACACTTTTTTTTTTTGCAATATTAGAATGCAGTACAGAAAAATTCTTAACACAGAAACATAGCTTTGTTGCAAGTGGCAAGGTTGAGTGTTTTCGTGAAAATGTTTTCTATTTCGCTTATGATGAACTTCAAGGTGCATTAAATGTTAGAACCAGGCCGAGTACGACAGCAAATTAACGTAAGACAAACGATATTCTTTATATATTGTATGCGATGAAGTAAGAGTATTTTGACTGGGGAAAGAGGTATATGCAGAAAAAGTACAAGGAATTTGACAAATACCGCTGTATTGCAGAATTGTGCAGGTTATTCCTTAAAACGTTGTTCTCGAGTAAAAGTATATATAAAAAAAAAGTAAAGTATAAAATTTGCTCTGGGAAGGAGTGTTTCTCTGTAGCACTTTTCAGTCAACGTGCAATGAACGAAGTTGGAAGGCATGCAGCACCGGAATTATAGTAATGCAATGACCGACACTGACAGCAGAAGGAAAAGAGATGCGCCGCCGCTGCAATTTTTCCGTACAGACCTTCGTGTCCAATTACAACGTCAAGGCCAGCGGAGCCTGCCAACTTTTCCGTTCGTTACCCAACCTAACACCGTTACGCGAGAAATTCCGCACGGACTCTCCGTGTAAACGAGTGCCAACTTCAGCTCGCCAAATTGACAAAAGCAGTTTCGCCTGCTGGTTGTGCATCGATGATGTTTAGGCGCCGCATCGAGCGCGTTGGCACAGAAAGAGGGAAGAAGCAGTGCTGTCACAAGCGATTTTCCTTCCCACACGTGTCACGGATAGATGCGTCAAGATCCGGAGAGAGAACTATCAGTAGCGCTTACCGGCAACACGGTTGACTGACAGCGGATGAGGTCGAAATCCTTCTCGCTTGCAGCGCTCATCCATGAACGGCGATACTCCATGCGATGGGGCCATCGTGAGGTGCTTCTACTCGCCCATTTCGAGCACGCATTGGGCACTCGGCAGCCGAGCAGTTTGAACATTGCGTGACTGCCAAGGCTGCAAGCAAGTGCCACGACCGTTCCAGTGCTCACTGCCCGAAGGACGCACAGAGCGAATCAACAATGCAGCAAATGCGGCGCCGCTCAACAAGTGGCGACGGCGCAACGGCGGATTATGGGAGAGGAGAGCAGCCCGCCGGTCGACGCTCCACGGCGCACTGCTACGGGCCGTTGACGGTTCCAACTTGACCTAAGGCTCCTAACTTGACCACATGCGCACTGAACCCGTCGCTGAGTCTCGAACACTATGAACTAACGGAGGGCACGAAGTCTAAACGCGTTGAATGAGCGGGTGTTAAGGAACGGTGCCGGGCTTATCGTGACGCACTTGCAGCCGAGTGCCAAATCAACGACACTCATTCGCCGTCGCCAACGAAGGAGGAAAGGACAGCAGCAAATATACACAGCGCGATGCACGCATGACACAGCTGTCTGTCCGTGGCCTCTTTCCAGGCCGCGCCTGGTACCGCTAGTGCTTAATCTGGGTTTCAATTTGTGGGCAAGCTCGGACACACAATTTCACAAATGGGATAACTTTTTTTTCTGCATCACTATTTGATCCAAACGCGCAACAAAGGGATTTAACAATCGTTCCACATCTAAGCTCACTGGAAACTGGAAGTAACGGATAAACGGTATGACGAATGAGTCAAAACAAATTTATTGTCTACAAAAGGTTATTTGAGGACTATACGACGTTGGGAATTATGACCACCTGTAATGGGCATACGCCTTGTTGGCTTCACATTGCTTGTGCAGCTCATGCTTCTTCTTGACGACGCGTCCCTGATTCTTGTACGCATCCAGCAGCTCTTTGGCCAACTGATCGTAGAACCTCACTTTCTGATCCTTGTCGTTGACGGCATCGATCATCCATTTCATTGACAGAAAGCGTGATCTGTTTTGCGTTATGGGCACAGGCACCTGATAGGTGATTCCGCCACGTTTTATAGGGCTGAGTTCCATAACAGGGCGACAATTTTCGAGGGCCTTGTGCAGTATAGTCAAAGGATTGCACTCGATTTGACTTCTCTCTTCGTCTGTCGCGCGGTTGTATTTGGCAAGCTGTATACGCTTTACATTAAATAGCGCAAGTTCAATGTTCTCCCTGGCAAGCGCTTTTTCACCTTTCCGCATCAAGAGGTTTATGAACTTGTGAAGCGTGGCGTCATAGAACACCGAAGTCGTCACGTCGCTTGGCGTGGCCTTGACAGGGACGAATCTCAAGTGTTCCGCTTCCCCTGACGCTTTCAGTTCTTCTAGTTTCGTCTTATCGGGAATGGGATCCACATACATCTTACTGTAAATAGAAGTCCGCACAGGCGTAGTGTAAACGGAACACAACTTGCGAGAAAAGACATTTTTCACGCGAAGCATGCTGCTTCCAACAGTGGAAGCGGCCATAACTATTTTGATAACCGGAAGTATAATGCCTAGAATATACCGGAAAATGAGAGGAGCGCAAAATGGAGTGACCGCACAGCCGTACTCAAAAATTCAGCCCCCCCCCCCTCCCCTCCCTCCACAAATTGTGTCTTTCAAATTTAAAAATACTTCATTTGTTAGATCCAAGCACAATTTGACAGTTTTATTTTTATTTTATTACAATATCTAAACAATCTGCAGCAACGCATTTGGTGATCACTAAAGTAGATAAATAAACCAAACCCTTTGATAAATATGCTTTACTAAATAAAATTTTATAACTCTGAATAAATAATCTCCAATCAAAGGTTTGCTTTATTTTCTACTATCAGTTTTGGTTTCGTGTTGCCGAATAAACCTGAAACTGAAACTAGGTTTATCGTATTAAGCTTACAAAACTATACTGTTTTTAACAAAGTAGTACAAGGTGGTAATCGCAACTCGAATAAATTTAAATAAGACAAAGATTGCCTTACTGTGGCGGTTACGGTCACCTGTGCCATCTATAAACGTTGCCTGTGCCTATGTCTCTACCTGACGCAAAGGAATCAGCAGGTAACAACAATGGTTTAGACGTGGCTGCTGATTTCGTTTTCAACGTCGGTAAACTTGTGTTTTTCAGCGGCCCACTGTTGACATAAATGACTCCTGGACACAACTGCTTGAGCAATTAGAGTCGAAGACACCAACATAAGTAAGTACTGTGTTCGTGAGACCTAACACAAATCTGGTACAGATGTGGCGATCAGTTGCAGCAACCGAGCAATCTCCGATGACGATCTCTCTTCTGGCACGCATATTTACTTCGGTGAAAATCATCCGTTTGCTCTCCTTCAGCTTTTCATAAGTGCATTGGTAAGATAACTGGGAAGAAGAAACGCGCATTTAATATATATATATATATATATATATATATATATATATATATATATATATATATATATATATATATATAAGAAAAAAAGTTCGATGTTGTGACACTGCATTTGCAGTGCCAATTGCGAAGTGGGCTGTGCCGCTTCTGATTCCAGCTGTTGGAAAAATGGCATTGAAATTTTTTCCCTCATTCGCAGTCACCATGATGGAAGAAGCAGCGGACGACGTAAACGGGGATTCTACATTCGAGTTTGTGGCCGTCAAAGACGCTGTGACGAACCCCGATTCTACCGAGACGAAATCGGGTATGACAAGGATTATATTGGGATCCTTGCCTTTCCCCACTTTTATTTTGATCCTGTGGGGTTCGCGCGTCGCTGGGAGTGCAACCGAAACTGCTCCAACTAATTAGACGCTTCAAATATGTGTCCGCCGCTGTACGAAACGGTAACGGTGTTCCTTGGTCAATGTCCCGGTTTACTGTGGTACCGGAAACGGAGCCAAACTTGTTTCTGCTTGAAGGCTTGAAGCCGATGCACGGTCACCGGGGGGTTACTTCAGTCAAATAGCGCTCAAAGTGAAACCTGCTTTCAGCGTGTTATAACTATTTTTATGCGCTCACCTGTGGACTGAAACTCTCCGTTAATGCTGCTCTGCATTGGAAATAGCACATGCACTTTGGCCACACATTTTTCTGTCTGGAAAAACCTGTAGTATTGAGTACAGAATTAGAACAGATTGAAAAACTGGCTGGTTTCAGCTTCTATTTTCGGAAAATCAATCTGCCCTTCTTTACCATATAGTGCAAGATTCTGTTTGGACATCATGCTTTGTTAATTCATTCTTTGACATGGTAACATTAGGCAATGATATCTTCATTATATCACCATGTTCAATAGATATTTTGGCTATGGAAATGACTGTTTGGACTCAGAGTTATGAGTAAATCTAATAAGCATTTCAAATGATGGAATTCACCGATATGCTTTGTTTGTAGCAGCAGCGAACAACCTATATTAAAGCAAATGTTGTGCTCGTGTACACTGTGTTCTTTATATTAATATTGCTGGTCCACCAGCAGTCAATAGTTCAACACATGTTCATTTCAGCCCATAAGTCTCAGCTTTGGTGATGCAGAATGTTTTTGATTGTGATAAAACTATTTCTTGCTTCTAAAGCAAAATTTCTTTTTCTCCTTTCACATGTAATTTCATGTACTGTTCAAACATTTTAAGATAGATAATAGCATTCAAATACAGGACACAATGGTCGTAATTTTTTTATTCAACTATTATATACTTCACGTTAACTATTTATAATAGTGTAGCAAAATTACCCTTGCCATTTCTTGCGTTAACAGGGCGTTAACGGTAACAGGGCAGACACACAGTCAAGAGTCAACAGTCCTAGCTAGAAGTGCACGAGAGTCTTCTTCGTACCTCAGGCGCTACCTCAAACCCCCAGGTGGCATTATTCCCCCTCTTGAAAAAACAACAACAAACAAACAAAAAAAAAGACGCAAGCTCACAGAAAGAATTGATCTGGATGGTAAGTACGGTTTTCAACTGATGAAATACGGCTTCATTCGAAGTACATGCACTACTACGTCAGACGAGCACTGACAACTACAACTTGGTACAGTTCCGTCTGGAATAACTTAGTATGTAACATTTTATAGGTGACACAACACTTTGTATGGTCCAAAGTAATGATTGAGAAGTTTTTCTGACAGGTCTGGCCGCCGGACAGGTGTCCACAACCAGACTTTGTCACCAGGCTGGAACACGACATAGCGATGTCGCTCGTTATATCGGCGTGCATCTGTTGCTTGCTGTTTTGTAATGTGATTACGGGCAAGTCGGCGAGCTTCCTCAGCGTAGTTGGTGAATTCTGCGTCAGCGGTAAGCAGCTAGTCGTCAGTCGCACACGGCAGCATAGTGTCAAGCATGGTCTGTACAACGCATCCGTATTCTAGGCAAGACGGAGTGAATCGAGTTGTTTCTTGGACGGCCGTGTTGTATGGAAATGTGACATAAGGCAATATCTCGTCCTATGTTTAACCCCGCACCTCCACCGAAACTGTCACGAAGACAGGGGTTTACGGGAAACGGTAACGGGGCAGAGGTACACAGTCAAGACGGGGTTTACGGGAAACGGTAACAGGGCAGGGACACACAGTCAACTGTTAACAGTCCGAGCTAGAAGAAGCGCACGAGAGTCTTCAACTTCTTCGTCTCTCAGGCGCTACCTCAAACCCACAGGTGGCAATATTATGGGTGTGGTAGAGAATTTTCTAATCAATTTTGGCAACAATTTATAAGAAGTGACAAATCTATAAATTTTGGTTTTTATTTTCTGATAATTCGGCTAACTTTTTTCGGTGAGGTGAGAGGCATGCGTGTACCATTAAAAGTGACATAGTGTTCATCTTGGCTTTTATTTTCTTGCAGGCTGTTTTATGCACTTTTATATAACGTACAGTTGATCATATACACAGCTAAGCTCCTGAAAAAAAAATGCTATTGCCATGATGAAAATTAACGTTATGACAAAACCCATATGTGAAACAAATTCACATGTTAGACAAAGGAGTAACTGAAATATTATTTACTACGATCAAATTTTTGCATAAACCAAATCCCTTAAGAAACAAATGTGCTTCTCTCTGCTTGTGTCTGATAAGTGTCACATGGCAATAAACTGTAGGGCTTTGGTCTTCGCAATTTCCTGGAAGTACTTGCACTGAAAATGCTCTGGTCTGTCCTTCACCCCTCGAAGTACCTGCCTCGAAGGGCACCCCTCCTCGGATGCTTGACATGTTTATGAGGGTCGAGAAGCACGGCTGCCATTCTTTCTTCATTCATGAGGCCATGAACAATGCCTCAAAACCCTCAACCGCTCTACTTAAACCAGCGATTCCACTGTCTCACATCATGCCCCTGGATTAAACACTGTTGTAATTTTCTCCCGTCATCGAGAGTTCGCAGTGTGCATGAAAACGTACCAACCTTTTTCGGTTTAAACCAAACCTCTTAAAATGCTTTTGGCGTACCTTTACCGGTGTTTTTCAGTCTAAACCGAAAAGTTCGACCCCTATCTATAAGCATTACAAAAGAAAGATCAGTGACTACAATATTTCCAGGCATGCCACTTTATGAGCAAAGGCGACTGTTTGACTAGTTATAAGCAGGTCTGGAATGATTATGAAGATGGCAGAATTAAATGGCGTTGATATGTAAGCGCAGCTAAAGGGAGCCTACTCCTTTATAAGGTATTTGTATGTTATTTATTTTTTTCGCCAAGCGTAATGATTTTGCAGGTCGATGATCAAGTGCTAGAAAAGCTTTTGAGAAAAACTGCCAAAATTTTGGGTTACTCTTTCATAGTAAAAGTTGCAATTACTGGAATCAAATTATTATATCGCCTTTGTGTCTCAGCACATATACGAAAATACATTTTTTTTTTGGATTGGCTGATTTTTACCACAACATGTACAGTCACGCACAGTTATGCGAAATTGTAAATGCAAAAACACAGTGGTAAGGACGGCGGCAAGAAAGCCAAAATTTTGAGGCTTGACAAGCCTCACCTATAATAAACAATGACAACAGTGAGCAGAAAATATTAGCAAAGTAGCGTGTAGCGGCAAAAAAAAAAAAAAATGGCTGTGGCTTAGCTCAGCTATGCCAGGATATATGTAGCAAGAGGTATGTTTCCCTGGCTGCACTTGTTGTGGTTATGTATGTTTAGCAATGAGAGACGTTAGGTATATGCATTGTTTATTCATTTTGCTCTACAGAAGCGTAGACTGCCCGATGATCTGTGAAATAGCATACAGCAGTCTCAATTTTGTCTATACAGTATTTCGATTTGGCAGAGTCTCCAAACGCAAAGTCTCATATATTGGATTACTCACCAGTGTCAAGCCCATTTGGTGCCACACACTACACATGTGTCCAAATGGATTGTTCACAAAGTCTACTTCACATGTCCGGGTCGCAGATGCACTTTTGGAAACTCGAATCGAGTGATCAGTCACACAACGTGCCTTCAGATCCTCTTTTGTTGGTTCCCTTTGACTGAACTCTTCATGGTCTACATTTTGGTGGCTATACTCTGTCTATTATGCTTGACAGTTTGGCATCACTGTTTAGCAAGCCGTTCCTCTCTCTGTTCGGGCATCTCCACTGCTCTCTTCGCCTTTTTACGCTCATTCTGTCTTTGCTACTACTATGAGCCGCTTTTTACGCTCTGCCGACGGCTGCGTTTCGATGAAGGCGAAACGGAGAGACGTCTGTGTACTGTGCGATGTCAGTGCACGTTAAAGATGCTTAGGTGTTCGAAATTACTTCGTAACCCTCCACTATGGCTCCTCTCTCTTTTCACTTTCTCTCCCGCCTTCCTCCCCTCCATTACAGCGCAGTTCGGGCATCCACAGAGCAAGTGTGACAGATACTATGCCTTTCCTTTCCTGTGAACCAATTTACTATTATTATTATTATTATTATTATTATTATTATTATTATTATTATTATTATTGCACTCTGCATCTTGGCATCTCCACTTGGCGAGGCGTTTTTCTCTTTGTTTGGGCGTCTCTGCTGCATCGGCAGTGGAGTCTGCATGCGGCCATAGTGGCCGCGAGCTCTGACGTCATGCACAGCACACCTATTGTTCCTCTTTGGTTTCCGCGCATGCGCACTAGTGGCCTCCCTTGCACACGGCGAACTGCAGTGCTGACTAGAGTAGTGTGCTCTCGCTGCAAAAGGAAAGCCCGTTATACGATTTCAGAAGATATACATTCAAAATTGTACACGCGCACGAAAGACATCAAATGCTGTCACATAAAGTGATAATATTGACTAAATGTTTTTTTTGTAGTAACATAAATTTTCTGCAGTTAGCCGTAGTTATTTAGAGTTTATGGGAGGCTTAACCAATCACCTGCATTCCATAATTTGTGTAAGGCCTCGATATGAATCAAATATCCGAATGCCGAGTTGGGCGATACAAGCTGTTTACTCTCAAGCTTGCTATGTTTTGGAGTGTTGTGCAGCTATGTTGTGTGAAAAGTGAATGAGTGTGGGCATAATTTGGTTGATTTGCACCGCCGCATAAAGCATTTTTCTGCATAGCGACCAACTTTTGAAGAGCTCTTTTCGTGCTTTTTTCCCAGACTAAATGACAGCAGTGTAGCTGCAAATTGAAAGTGTTCTACATAGGTTGGTTGCAGATGTCGGCACCTTCTCAGTGTACATAAAACCCAATAAATTTTGTGCACAAGTAATCAGTATGGTGGTCTCATAGCATAAACTCTTGAAAGAAAATGCCAAGTGACTGAAGAGCTGGAAAAGATTCAATTACAGAACTATGTTTGTGAAAAACAGTGGCAATATTATGTGGTGTTGATTTCGGATGGAAAAGGGCAGCTTTGGCTTTTCTGTAATTGACTAGCAATGAATGTGCAAGTGACCATGAAACTTTGCTGAGTGTTTAGTTTGCTACTTTCACAGTGTAGTTTCAAGCAGTGCAAGTAAAAAAAGGCGCTGGTGTCATCTCTGTGAATTACATAATTGGCTGACATCAGTGTTTTACAATGTCATTCATATAGACAGTAAATAACAGAGGCCCTAAAATCTTGAGGTACATCGCACTTCATTTGCTCTGATATAGACAGTTCTTGATAATTGCAGACAGACTGATATCAATCCCTCAAATGGCTGCTTTTTAATTCGGCTGCAATGCCACGAACGCCATAGAAGGAGAGCTTTTCACAAAGCTTAATATAGTTTAGCGGATCGAATGCCTTCGCAAGGTCAGCGGAAATCCCGTGTTAATTTTCTGGCCTTTATGTTCTGCATGATTAGTTCTTTTTGATGGAGTAGAACGGTTCTTGTAGACAGTCCAGACCTGAAACCATGTAGTGAAATTGTAATTGGTGATTGGCTGTCAAAAAATGTAGATTGATTGATTGATTTATAGGAAGGGAAAGGTGTGGTAACTGTCTCACTTGTTTTCTGTGGACACCTGAACCGCACCGAAAGGGAAGGGAGGAAAGTGGGAGTGAAAGTGGAAAGAGAGAAAGAGGAGCCGTAGTGGAGGGCTACGGGGTAATTTCGACCACCTGGGAATCTTTAACGTGCTGCGCTGACATCGCACAGCACACGGACGCCTCTTCGTTTCGCCTCCATCGAAACGCAGCCACCGAGGTTGGGTTCGAACCCGGGTACTCCGGCACAGTAGTCTGGCGTTTTACCACTGCACCACCCTGGCGGGGCTCAAAAAATGTAGACATCCTCTATAAAATAGCCTTTTCCAGTGCTTCAGAAAGCACAGGTGAAATTCAAATGGGTCTGTAGTTCACTAGGTTATTATTATATCCCCATTTTTGTTGAAGAAAATTACTTTATCGTGCCTCATCTTTTGCAGAAATACACCAGTACTTTAAAGAAGGTCATAATTGTAGGTTATACATGGAGTGATATGGTCAAAAACGAATCTGACTGGTTGAATTTTTTAACCAAAAACTTCTTTACATTGTGTTTATAAGCTGCATAAACACCTTTAGAACGTCATTCTTGTCAGTTGGGTTAAGAAATATAGAAGATTGCAGAGGCAGTCTCAGGTGACACATGTGCTATCATCATAACTGCTTTCAGTAAGGAATGTGATGTGAAGTATTGTGTTAGTCAGCCAGCATTTTCCCACCCAACTTGTCATTATTGATTGTTAATTTTTCTGTATCAGAGGTGGATATACGGAGAGACATGATAGAGGGAGCTTGTTAAAAATATGTTTCACATTGATTATTTCATCAAACATGTTATGAAAATATTCGCATTTCACTTGTCTTAAGTCATTATTAAGGTTTTTCCTGTACCTCCTGTGCCTCCTGTACATCCTGGTATTTGTTTTGCAGGAATTTCGAAACAATTTGTTTTTACATGTGATACTGCGCAGTTTGGGAGTTAGCCATGCTTTCGAGCTCGTTTGGGTATTTGTAACCTTCTATATGGAAAGCGCTTTTTATAAACAGAACAAAAACTATCCGGAAAGTATCGCATGCCCTATTGGTTGAAGGGCTTAGTTTTTTTCTATTCAGTTCTACCGATTTCTTCACGAAAGAATTCAGGTGTGTGCGGATTAATATCCTGAACAGTTATAACTGAAGTCACCTTACACTGAGAGCCATTGTGCACGCGTCATTGTCTGAAAGTGTATTGATGGGATGTGCAGCACTGTTGTTGGGTGCAATATTCTTGTGAGAGTCTTGTCTTTCTTTTTCTATTCACTTTCAAAAGGACAAGCTGGAACTTTACAGTAATGCCTAATTCAACAGAATATACTGTGGGGCCAGTCAGACATTATGCTCAATGGGGTAAAAAGAAAGGAGGACAATTCAGGTGGTACTTTTCTTTTACAACGAAATTACTAAAAAATTGAAACTGTGTGCCATCACTATGTAACAATATGCATGTGCAACTCCTGAAAGATTGGAAAAAACCAACATTTATAAACGAAAGACCGCAAGAAACTGAACGAAAAAAAAAGGTAAAGGAGAGCTAAAGCTCATGAGGTACACAGAAGTTGTAGTAATGCTCATGCCACTACTGTATTTTGCAATTTCACGGGCTTCCAAGATTTTCCTCGCCAATTGATCGCTGCAACATCCTAAGATCTAAGTCCAATTCAGAAAAGGATAGCAACCATTCATTGCTTTCTGTTGTAGCACCTGTCCTGTGCTCGCCTTTCTTTGCCCCTCTTTTTTTCTGTAATGCCTAAACTATGCAGCTAATGATGTGAACTGTCAAAAGATGACTCAGTAGGTCCATCACTAGCCTAGCAGTTGAATTGACTACTGCTGATTGCTAGCCACTGAAAATGTCAGAAAGATGCTTTGCCATAAGAAAATAATTGTTCCAGGGCTGAGCGTGTTCTATAATTAAGATGTCAAGAGAGAGAGAGTGGCAGGTAACATTATTTCTGCAACTGCAAACGGCTGTTTGCTAAGAGATACTCCTGAAATGTTGCTCTTACAGTGCAATGGAAACTTAAATGCAGTCTTTGTGTTACCCTCTTACCCAGAGGATGGCAGTGCAGCAAGTGTGGAGAGGGTTCCACAAGCAGCTCTACCAACGCCACCAGCGGTGACCAGTGTGCCGGCAACATTCCAGCCAGTGATGCCTCCTCAGACAGTGACTCAGAGCCAGGCACCCTTGCGGCCAGTGACATCACCATTCCAGCACTCCTATCTTTTGAGTAGTATGCGCCCACCACAGGTTTCCATGGCAACAGAAGTGGCGCCAATGCCTGTGCCCTATACATTTCCATTTCCACCACCATCCCCTACACAGCCTGCCGGCCAGACACCTCCAGTGCCAGCAGGGGTACAGCATCCTCCGCCTCAGCAGCCACCACCACCACAGCAGTAAGCTAAAGCTCAGAACTAGGCATGGCTACTGAAATTGTTTAAATTTCTTGCACACCTTTTCTCTGTGCAGATTTCATTGATAAAATACCTTGAGGAGACATCCAGTATGTTATGAAAACCAGACTGAATGAAGCTGAAGCAAGTATGCTTTTCAGCCCTGTCAAGTATGACAGGGAAATTTGCAAAGTTGGCCGTTTTACAAGTGTGGCCAGAATTGAGCTGAAATAATGTGTTTCTGAATGGTGTCATTGAAAAGTCATCTGCGGGCTGGAACATCAATGCCTTATTTAGATTAGAAATGGATGATTGCAGTGGCAAGTGTGTTACAACAGCAGCAGATTGCAGCTACAGTAAGGCTAAGCATGTTTGTGAAACTCAAGATTATGTCATTCCAAGATTTGTGGTGATGATAGATGATTCTATGTGAACGGACTGCTGGAAACGTTTGCTTGCATACATATCTGCTATTGGTGATTAGGCAGTCTGGCAACATCCCTTCTGAGTGTTGAAACGTGACATATGCTTACAAATTGTTGTACTGGTTGGTTCCTAAATATTGTACATTAATTCAGGGGAGCATGTTGTTGATCTCCTGAATGTTGGCTGTGTTAGTTAGAAATGTTAGTTTCAAAGGAAAAAGGATTGAAGCTGGTGTCGTTTCAAGTTCTCTGAGATAGTAGCCTATAGTAGTAAATTTAGGGTACTAGCATACACGCATACACACTACTTGCTACATTGCTTGTGATAAGCCCCAGGTCATGTTTTTGGCTGGCAACTGTATGAATTCTGTAATGCTAGCTGCATAATGCTGATATTAGAGCATAACCTGACATTTTTCTTTACATTTGCAGTTTGTAATTTTTATTTTTGGTAAAACTTCATTTAAACAGTGGCAGCATTTTTGAACACACATTGATATTGCATGGCTTGATTACCTTCATAATGCACTGTGTAGCTTTGCATTGTGGGTCTGGTGAATTTCTATACATTAACCAGCTTATGCTTACTGCCTCTTCTAAACTCCCCTTTGACTCATTGACCATTTCACACACATCTTCTCTTATGGCAGAAACATCTTGATGCGAAAGCATAGCGCTTAAATTCAGTTCAAAAGCTGAAAGCTTTTGCATCTGTAGTGATACCAGCTGCATGATTTTGATCTTTTTTTCTTGCTAGCCTCGTTAGCATGCCTGCATCTTGTTCCAGGTACTATGCCAGCCAGCCTAGCTACCCCTACCATGGATACTCGTAAGTGTTTGTTTTGCTAACATCATGGCACGTCACATGTTTTCCTTAGCCTTCTAGGGCTGAGCTGAGCAGCTGTACAAAGGCTACCCTTGTTGGAATGGCTTTGCCCGCTAATCCTAATGAATGGGGCTTATGAACATGCACTAAGGATGATCCGCCTTTGTGAAGCCGCAAACTGCGACATACGTCTGCACCACACGATGATGAAACAACCCCGTTTTCTCTAGGATATCTTAGTGACAGTGTGCAGCGATACGAGGAAAATGACTTGAGATTTCTCGTGATTGTCTTGAAGCACTAAACGTGACATTGTGTCATAGTGAAGTTTTTCTTGTTTGCAGTGGCTCAGGAGACCAGTCCTTCTCAGTTTCCCTTCCAACAGACTACGAGCACGGTCTTCTGCCAACACCTTCTTCATCATCGTCATCATCTGGCAACAATAGCATGTGGGGCTGGTTTAAGGGAAACGAGTTCCTTAACAAGGTGGCTGAGAAGGCTAAGGTGTGTCACGCTGTTTTGTTCTTACTCCGGCATTTGCAAAAGTTACTTGTGCTCAGTGGGCTGCAATGAGGTCAAAGTCAAGTGCAGCCAAGCCGTAAGGGTATGACTACCGTATAAACCGTATTATAGGTCGACCCCCTTACCTTGAAGTGAAAAACAGAAAAGAAAAAAGAAAACAAGAAAACAAAAAGTGGAGAAGCGCATATATCTACATCGGCTGTGTCCCTGCATCACCAGAGCTATGATCTCCCTCCAAACTTTCAGCGGCGTCATCAGAAGACGACTTTTTGCTGCTCGCCACCTCCCAGTGTGTGTCATCTAGTTCCATCAAACATGTTACTTATGTAGCATTTCTTAAAAGGCTGCATGCAAACAGCTGATCTTGTCCGTGGCACTACACATCGAACCACCGAACAGTCGCTGAGAGAGCGGCTGTGTTGCCGTTCACTTCGGCAAACATCACTTTTTCTGGAAAGCCACTGTAAACTGCCTCCACATGCCATTATTCATTGCTAAAGAGGCATTTTATACTCTCATAGGTCGAACGAAAGAGTGCACGTGATGATAAATGCGCCTGTGACGGAAAAAAAAATGCCAGCAACTACAGGATGTCGGCATGGTTTTGGCTGTCCATTGGCAATGGCAATTCCGATGTGGCCGTACCTTTTTTAACAGGCGATCACATGAAGGGATCTGACCAAAAAAAAGACAAAAAACCACGAAAAAAAAAAAGAACTTGGAGAAAAAGAACATAAAAAATCTCAAAGATGGTCTTTCTCTTTCCTTTCCCTTTCTCGCTGTTTTTGAGCTGTTAAATTGCACATCACATTCACTGTTCACTCTGCTATTGCACTTCGCACTGTCCAGCCCAACCTCCCGCACTTCTCTACGACTCCCCGCATTTCACTGGTCTCGCCGCTCCTCGCATCCACCAGAACTCCAGCCGCCTTTTTGTGCACTCCACAAATGCTCTCAAAGACTCTGCATTGTTCACACTTCCAGATAACTCTGGCTTAAGCAGACATGCCACTTGTTGCCAGACTGTGCCTCCAATTTTGCTAAAGACCGCTATATAAGAAGAGGGGCAACTTTAGCTCGCCTTTAAAAAAAAAAAAATATCTAGACCTACATTTCGGTTTATATACGGTAGGTTTTGAACTAGTATAACCACTCAGTGACATCCTTTTTTCTGACCCATTCGCGGCAAAATGCTTTAGGCATAAGTTTTACCATGATAGTGCTAAAGGCTTTATTGTGCTGAAACTCTGGTGTTGTCGGTGTTGTGAGTGAAAGATTATGGGCGTGACTTTGGCAGGTGGAAGTTGGCAGGTGACATGACTGAGCAATTTTTCAACAGTTAGTGTGACATACTCATACCATGTGATATCACAAAATTGGGAGAAGTTGCCAACTCGGGTTGCTGATATGAGGTGGGAGGGTGGGATTGGAGTCAATTTTCCAGGGCTCTTGGACACTGAGTCAGCCACACTACTTCCAGGTCACATGGGCACTTTCGTACAGCTTGGTTAAAGCAAGGCTTTGTATCTATGTAAGGTGGTTTGCGACTAGTATCTGGAAAGCATGGTAGCTTAGGATATTAGAGGCACAAATTAAGGGATTGGTAATTAAGTGAGTAGAGACTACATGTGCGTAAATGAGGAACTGCAAGGGGAGCTGTAGACAGGAGCCATCAACGCCCTTAAAGGCAGAGCTTAAAGGTCCGTTCACACTTGCGACTCATGGAGGTCTTGCGATCATTTTGGTCGAAAAGAGACAGTCATGACATGAAAACAAGGCTTCTTTGTACTGATATCGACAGATATGTTTTTTGATCAAAAAGGCAGAGAGATGGGCTAGAATGATTAAAATCTGGCCTGCTACTCTGCACTGGGGGAGCAGCCTTGCAGCTCATGGTATCTTCAGTTAGCAAGCTGCGGTTTCATGTGGAAATCTGCGAGATGCACTTTTCACATGTGCTGTCCACTTACATTTGCTTGACCTGCATCTGCGGATGCCATGAGACTGCATTACATCTGCAGAAGGAGCTCACTTTATGTAACTATAGGGGGTACTTGTTTTCTGGTGCTAAATTGAAACCTTCAATGTCTACAACCTTTTTTGCATGCCATCTGTATCGGCTAATTTAGCTCCTCTCTTAAAACACATCACCTGGCACATTAGTATGCACTGACAATTTTTTCTAGTATTAGGCAGCTAAATTTGTGTGCAAACTCTTCACTGATGTCATATTATAGCGGAAAATGTGCGCTGCCTCAGAATAAAGGCTTTTCAGTAAGCAGGCTTGTCACATTGTAAATCTTCCATGCATTCCAGAACTCTGTTGACTCAATGATTACCACGCTTGACCCAGGAATGAAGGAGTTCATTTGTAAGTGCTTCTCTGCAGTGCCTTTTTTATATCTAGACGTATCTTACTCTGTCTTTGACTACTGAAACCATATTATAGTCCTGTGGCCTTGAAGCTACTGGTGTATGCTCAGTATGTGTGCCGCTCGTGTACAAAAATGCATGTTCCTGTTGCATCATTGAGTTAAAGTCTTAGTAAAGATTGAATACATTACCACATAATTTAGCACAGATGTTCTGAAATATGCATGTAGTTTTAGAAACAGCTAAATTTCGAAAGTACAGTGCAGAAAATTGTACATGCTTAATTTTACTGTAAATCTAAATGTCTAAACTAATTCCACGTTTCTAAACACTTTGTTTTGTTTGAAATATTTTGGTGTCTGTTAGACTGGAGTGTATTTCAGTTTTATAGCTACGCTGACCTGCCGTAGGGGCTCAGTGATTAGGGTGCTCAGCTAGACCCTGGTTCGATCCCGTCTGCACCGGCGGCATATCGTTTGCTGTCATGCAGCGCTCCTCAGAGTATTTTTACATTCCGCTCAATTTGTTAATTGAATGAGATGAATTCTGCAAAATTTATTCAGTTTCGGGCAAGTGGGTTTTGTCAAGTTGTGGAGGGGGTTCGGAAGCAATCTATCCAGTTTTTTATACCAGTGTACCTACGATGTGGCCGTTTTTTTCTGGAATTTGAAGAAAGCTTGCAAAATATGAAACAGTGTCACATGACTGTGCTCTTGCAGTATAATATTGCAGCACTTCCAGCAACATTTGGATGAACGAAACGTACGCCATAAACGTGCCCAAGTGAGCGGCCATCACTCAGTTGGACAGCCTGCAACATGACACAGATAGCAAATAGCCGAGCCTACCTTGAATTAGGCGAGCTCAGTGCTTTTTCTTCTGTCTTTTTTTTTTTGTTTCACAGTGTGATAGCTCGATAAAAGCTCCATCGAAGTTGGCTGTCGGTGGCCTGCCAATTGCGTATCGCTGATCGTGGCTCGGGCTTTTCGTGCTCCGGCAGATTGTGCTAACATAGTTTTGAGACTATGCTGACAGTGGTGTCCGTCAGCTGCTCATTTGGGATGAAGAGCGTGCACGCTTCATTGACTCAAAATGCATTTGGCAGTGCTGCAATATTGTAGCACAAGAAGCACAAGACCGCAGTCACGTGGTATTCTTTCATACTTTGCGGGCTTTCTTTAAATGCTGGAAAAAACGCTCATGAAGAAGGTAGGTGAGTAGAAAAGTTGGTTGTATCTGAACCCTCTCTATAACTTTATAAAGGGCACTTGGTCAGTGAATTATAAGGATTTTACATAATCTGTCGTAGTTAATTAGCTAATTGACCTGAATATCAAAAATACCCTGAGGAGAATTACATGATGACAAACAATGTAGTTGGTTTTAGCCAGCTGCAATGCCTCACTTTTTTAAAAATCCTTGGTTCATGTTATGTGAAACACTCTATATGGAATATTGATATGTCAGACTATCTGTCATCTTCAGGTTCAATATATCTGGGTTTGACTGTTATTAAATTCTCGGAAAATAGTTCTTTGCTGAATTTTATTCACTTAAATCTGTTGTGTGGTTTCAGTAGGGTCTCAGCATCTAAGCCTAGTTGAGTATCTGCAAATGCAAGCTCAGCTGTGAATGTGCTGTTCGTCTGAGTCATAAAGGCATTTCAGCATGTTCAGATCGATTGTTTTTTTCTTTGCATTTCTTTTTTTTTTTTTTCTGCAATTGACTTTCACCAACAGATTCAGGTGGAGACATTGACATCCTCGTGGCCTCCCATGATGATATCCGTGTCATTGGTCCTGTCCGTGAAGCGTTTCAGAAGATTTTTGGAAGGGCCACAGTTACAGGCATCACCATGCCTCCTTCAAACATGGCTCCCCAGCCTGTCGGATTTGCAGCTGGCCTTAAAGCAGCTGAAGACAAAATCACTTCACTTCAACAGACAGGGCGCGTGCCTGCTGCCCAAGCCATTTTGGCGGTTGAGAGCTTCATTGTAGAGCTTACACCAGAGAGGTATGCTAAATTGGCATTATTCTTCAATCTGGTTAGAGATTCATTTGTTGGTCTTGCTATGCAGCTAAGGGTGATCACTGATTAGGGTACAAAGTCCTAGTATTCCAGTCTGAATTTAAATCTAGATATTGTTGCTCTGTGATAACAGGGCGATAGTGTGAGTTTGAGGATTCAACTTGGTTGTTCTGCAGAAATTGACATATATAAACGTCAGCGTAATGTTGACTTTGCAGTGTGTATGTTAATGGAGATTTCAAGGAAAGTAGTTCGAAATGCTTGTACCATTAACAGAAGTGCCAAGCATGAGAAATTGAGGCTGGTGGGACCGAAGGGTGTCAGTACAAATAAACCAGATGGTTGAGTTTAGCAAGTTAAAGTTAGAGAGTTAATTGTATTCAGCAGATGCGTAGAGCCATATTTAGGAATGAACTTCACTGTAGCTGTCTGGGTTCGAGAGCACTGTAAGTCTCAGTGATGGAGAAAGCTTGTCAGCATCACATTACACTGTTTCCTTAGTAGAACAGTCCAACCCATCTGTTCCATTCACGGGTGCTGTGTTTTCATGGGACAGTCCTGTTCAAGGTCCCGTAAAAGCCCACAAAATACAGAATCAGCCGTTACATCACAACGTGGCAGCATTCCTAGATGCCACATTGTGAATTTCACTTTGCAATAGTAGTGCTCTCTCTACCCTGTGCAGTGGTTTTGACAGCCTGCATTTAGTGCACATGGAATGGCAATAGCAGGCTGGCTGTAGGAGTCTCAACATAATCGGCACTTGGCCACCCGCTGATGCTTTACTGATAGGTCAGCGGTCTGTGTGATGCCACGAGACCATATGCCATCACCACAATGGCAGGAGCTGCTAACTTGAGCAGCACTTCTTTGAGGTGGGAATCAAACTCACTGGGATCGTCGGATCCCGAGTCTGACATGCTCCTCCTATGCCACACAGGCACGTTCGCATGGCTTATATCCATGTTGGGTGACCTTTCACTTAAGTAGCTGTTTATGACTGTATGCTGATGAGTAGGTGCTACTGGAAACCAAAATGGAAGTTCTAGTGCAGCTAATTTGCATTTGGCCTAAGTGCACTAAATTGTCAATTTTTTTAAAGCAATAGCTTCACTACGCAAGGTAAAGTAAGAGGCTTCTGATGACCTTCAAACAGCCTTGAGGTCAAGTTGGAACTTAAGCCACAATCACTTCGGGGAGCTATGCTCCCACTAAAGGTCAAGCGCAAGGTCAAAGGTCAAGATAAAGGTGAAGGTCAAAGTCAACTGACATGGGAAGTAGCTTACACGTGAGCAGCCGCGTTGCGAGACAAATAGCTGCCATCATCTAGAGTATGTATAGATGTGTGCCGTGCGCCTCTGCCAGAGCTGTCGCTTCACACTAGGTCTAACCGAAGCTAAATCACAGCCAGTTTTTAATGCATGCTTCTTTCCTACCACATTTGCAGGCTTGTCGTAGCAATGGGTTTCTACTTATGGGTTACTTCGTGGCACTAATTCCGTGGCTAGTTGTGGTGGGTGGTAACTCAAAGATAGGAGAAAAAAAAAATTCAGTGGTAAATATGAAGTGTCGCACATCATTGCTGCCATGTCTTGGCTGATGTGTCCTGATATTCCACATGGCTACTAGAGTTGAGGTTCCATCTTTTCAAAGGTCACGAGTTTTCTAGGCGACACCTGATGCTTTCATTTAAGCAATGCTAAAAGCAGGTGCTCCTCTGAAGCAGCTCTTACGTTATGTAAAAAAAAAAAAAAAGAAATGTTGCATTTTTGTTAGGTGCTGTCACACTAAGCCAGCAACTTGCTGAGAACTGTGGTCGCTAGAGGAATATCAATGGTATTAGTGTGTTGCTGGTGCCATTTCTATTTCATTTTAGCCATCATACTTTCTTTTTATACCTTCTTTTTAACCCGTTTTGTCCCTGTCATTGTTGCATTGTTCTTTGCACTTGGAAAATCTGTAAAGCTAGTGCATCTGTGTTTCCATCTTGAACATGCACTACATATATTTCGTGTTAATTTTTTCAGCCTTTCAATGCCGTGCATATTGTTCTAAATGCTTCTTTCTTATCTACTTGGTTATTGTTTTGTGTTTCACATTCAAAATCTTGAGCTTACAGCATCTTACTGAGTACCGTGAGGGAAAAATGCTGCTACAGATGTTTTGTACACTTTCCACAACTCCAGGATTTTTAGCACAGCTTCGGAGTCTTTCCTTGCGTGGATGCAGCAGATTATGTGACACCATGCAGCACTTGCACATTTTTTTGCTTTAATTCAGTGCTGGAAGCTTTGGCTTCATCATGTTTTCGTGGCATCGTTGTGTGTTATGAACAGCCCCTGTGGTACTGCAGATAACACAGTGATAAACTTTGACAACAGCTCATTATTTGTTTACCTTTCAGTCATTCACTACGCAATGTCGGATTTTGTCACAAAAATATGATTTGTTGCGTGACTCTTTTTTGAGTTTCCAAATGTTGAAGCCCTTGTATATTTTTTTTTCATTTCTTTTTTTTCTTGCAGTTGGTTTGACATGCACTGCCTAGTACTGAAAGACGACCCAAATGGACTCTTCCTGCACACATTTGGACAAGCGACGCCTGTTCCTGCTGAATTCATCGCAGAGATACAAGACAGAACACCAGCTGACTACCCGCTTCGCTGGTGTGGCCTTGCAGTCACTGTTGGAGAGGTGGCAAGCCCACGCCTGGTGGTGCCCCAGTCGGAGTGGAGGGCCGTTCTGTGTGGTGTGCCCGACACTCATTTGGTCTGCTCAGCTGCTTGCGCCCTGGCCTCCATGTACAGGAGGGCATTGCGGCGGTGACCCCGAGGTCAAACCGTGCTTGCTTCTCCTGTGTCAATTTGTATAAAGCTCTTGTGTCTCCCTCGGTCTGGGGTCTTTGGCAGAGCAGGTTGCTGTGTAGCCAGAAGTGCTTCTTGCTATATCTATGAAAAGCCTGAAGAAATGTGAGCTGTATGTGCATAGAGTGTTTGCACGAAATGAACAGACATAGGTCTATTAGCTTCAAACGAGAGCCTTGTCAACAGTTTCCCCACTGGCACACCACACAAAGTAGAGAGATGCATGGAACATCAGATGGGAGGTTTATGGAAGGCTACTTCTGACTACAGTAGGTTTTTCCTGCAAGTTGGGAGTGTATGACAGCAGATCTTAAACTTACCGTAGTGCTGCTTTGTGTGTGTATATCCCAGTATCATTTCATTCTGTAACAGGAAGAACTGTGTGATGTTGATCAGGGAGAATGTTGTTCTAACACATTTTATTTAATGGTTTTAAGATATTGATAGTTTCAGTATTAAACAATTGCACGTGTACATGCACGCAGTTTTATCATTTTGGATGCACTTACTTTAGGACGTAATGTTTGCGGAAAAATCCTGGAATATGTCCAACATTGTTGGGAAGCAATTAGAAACACTCATAAAGGCATGTTCATGTAATTAAAAGGTAGCATGGCCATATTTCGGAATATAAAACTTTAAATCTGTCAGTGTTGCTCTAAGCCTAGTCTTGGCTTGGCTGAGCCTTTCAAGTCAAAGCTTGTTTGCTCAGAGTAGAACTCAAGTGAGCAACATCAAAGTAAAGCTTCCTAATTGAACTGAAACCAGCTGTCAATTTGACATGTCTGTTGCGTGCAAGAACCTGAAGTTATATAACCTTTCACAAGCAAAGAGTGCTCCATTTAGTAGAAATATAATGCCACAAACAGCATACAGTTTTTTTGGGCTTTATTAGCCATGTAAAAGCAGAATTCGCTGTTGCTAGAGCTATAAAATTGACAGTAATTAGTTAATTATGTAGTGGGTACATTGTTCACAAAATTGAATGATATTTAGCGTTGATAATACAGCCGAACCTGGATAATTCGAATTTTGGATATATCGAACTTACGGAATATCCTCTTTAAAATCCCATGTAAAATTATAGGAAAGCTGCGTCGTATATTGAGCTCCAATTTCACTGGTTGGTCGATATATTGAACTCCGCACCACGCACTGAAAGTGCGCCTTCTTCAAAGAGTATCGCAACACCCTCAGCCGTTTTTCACCGGCCGGTCGATATATCGAACTCCGCACCACGCACTGAAAGTGAACCTTCTTCAAAGAGTATCGCAACACCCTCGGTCGTTTGCCGTGTGACATTTTCAAGCCACGAGCGGAAGGAATGAGAGAAGAACAGTTAGGTGACTGCTGGTCTAGAGCAACGCAGCACCCTTTCCCCAAAGACGCGCGTGTATCTGCAGTGATTGTCTGCCACGTGCCGGCGGCCCTGATGTTTGCAAGCCATATGCGTGAAGGAACGAGAAGGAACTAGTTTGGTAATGGCCGGTATGAAGCAGACGCAGCCAATGCAGCCGTGATGTTCGGGAGAGGGGAAACAACGTGATAGGGAGAGGCGCAAGGGTGTGCCCATTCTTCTGCTGAGCTTTCTCTCTCCCCTTCCTCTCTCTTTTCTGGTCTTTGTTCGCAGCAGCATGCACTATGCATGCGTCGACAAGCCAGCTCAGCCCATAGCAGACAGAACGTCAGACGCTTTCTCTAGTACGTGTTGTGAACCCTCTGTGCGCGGCAGGTGACGTGTGATGCATGTCTTGTGTCGTCGTGCTGAACTTGCGACGTAGCTTAAGCTATGGCGGCTGTGGACGTTAAGAAGCCGAGCGTGCGGCTTAGCGAAAGCTATGGCGGTTGCGGGAAGCGGCAGATATATATTTTTTGTGAGTCAACCATTCTTGTCATCGTGATGAATGTGTGGCGTAGCGGCCCGATGATTGAAACGGCATAAACCTAGAACATGATCTCGAAATACTCAATAGCTCAACTGAAAAGGGAAAGGAGCTTATGGTGGCTGCGGATGTTAAGAACCGGCAGATTTTTTTTTTTTTTGCGAGAGTCCATCCTTGCATCTATGAATCAACGAAACCATGCGGTCAGCTGCGATCATGACACTGGCTTTTAGCATTATTCGCTTCAAACGGCATTTGCTGCTAACACGCTTTCCTATGATTTTGTTGCAGTGGACTCCACCCACTCCAAACGCAGCGTGATAAATCGAACCGGCTTGTGCAATCAAGCCATCACGGGCACTCTGCAAAGTTTGCTCCCAGTCGCCGCAGGAGCTAACATCAAAAGTATAGTCAAAAGATAAACATGCCGTGACGTTATCACGGTTCAAAATGAGCTGTGAATAAGATGGCTGAAACAGAGGGAGGCGCCACCAACTTATGCTTGTTTTTTTTTATCAGATTCTCGGCGGCAAAAGTGGAAGGTAGGCTCATTATGCGAGTGGATTGATTATGCGACAAACACTGTATCAGTTTTCACGATTGCAAGTGGCTTCTCAAGCGGATTTTTGCATATCGATATATCGAACTATTTCGCGATCCCCTTCAAGTTCGATATATCCAGGTTCGACTGTAATTCATTTTCACAGAACCTCACAAATGTATTTTTGATTATGCAATACAAAGCTTAGTTCACAGTGGTCTTGCAAGACTGTCTTATGCTACTTTTCTGCAAACCCTATAGTCCCCAGCAACTTTTCTTGGCAGTGATGCAAAATCTATGGAGCTAGAACATGTCCTTTCGTTCTGTGCAGTGAAATACGGACCCCAGTTGCAGTTGATCCCAAGTACGCTGAACCTGCTTATATCGAATTATTGTTTACATCAAACAGTCAAAACATTCCCTTGAATATACCATGCAGAAGTACAGCACAACTTTTTGTGTTTATCGAACTCCTGTTGAGCGGAATATTGGATATATGTTCTTATTATTTAAATTTTTTTGGAACGCTCCAAATCTATCAAAATGCAAACGTTTGTTATCTGCACAAGCTGTAGCGATAGCTAAGCTTTTATCTGATGTGAGAAATTATGCGAATAATTTAGACCATGTCTGTGTGTAAACTTCGGACTTGATTCTTTTGACTAGCGGTATGATCCCATTTTGTTCATGAAATTTCGGTCGACAGTCGCTTTTAAGCTCTGGCTATGACAATAATGCCAAATATGACTATTCTCAGATTCTCTGAATACAGCACAAAAACAAGTAGGAAATCCACTTCTTGAATTTGGGGGCATTTCTGTGTTTTAAAGCAAGGGAGTAAAGGTGGGTAGCAAGTTTCTCCTGCAAGCATTGACATCACAGCCTTCTTTTATATTGTTCACACTTCGGTAGTGGAAACAGCTGCTAGAATGTTTGGGATTTAGAATTCTTTGACTGTACTATTCTAAATTTACGAGCAGCGGCAAAATAAAAGGCACATACAAGATGCAAAACAATGACAGCGGCTAGTATTGTCATTTCGTGTGTATCTGTTATTGCTCTTATAGAAATTGAATTGAAAAAGCCACTGCCAACTTTCCCGACTAAACACTTTAAGTTCACTGTAGAAGACACACATCACTGCTTTATCCACAGCGGGGCTAACAATCCAATCGTTATCGCTGATCTTTTCATATCTTCCACTTTATGAGAAAGTGGCTCTGGTGAAGGAAGGGGTTTTATGTTTCATGGAATGGTACTTTGCTACATGGGTTGCAGATATGAATCCTTCACTTCAGTCAGTCCAACTTGCAAGCTGACAATAATTTCTCAGCTGGTTTAGCTCATTTTTATTCGTAAATCCACTGGATCTGGCTCATCCTTGATGTGATACAGGATTTGCACAGAGGGTTTCTAGACTTTATTCGACGCCTTTTGTGCTCAAAACATTTGCAAAAGTGGGAGCTATGGATGATGTTTTAATAAAAGCAAAATACGACTAAGTTTGTTTTCTGCATTTGGATTATTGTAAAAAAAAAAAATCTCACATATCTGACTGCATGCCAAGCCCCTGCATATGGTGCTTCTTGTAATAGCTCTTCTGCGACCACTTTTTGCGCACTGACCCGTGTTGGGAGTGCAGCTTTGTACGTCTGCGGCAGCACTAGTCAGTGATATCGATACGCTGTGAAGGCACCTGATGCGGGAAATGTAGATTTAGGTGACACTGGTGTTAACTGTGTTCCATGCATCAGTTAATGTGCGGTGAAGCCAACCTGCTCGACTAAAGGCTTGCGGTGGTTCCCACGTGGTCTGCTCTGCTGCTGTAAAAGTAGGTGCCTTAACTTGAGAAATTTTGTCTGTAACATGCTGGTAATAGAACTAGATCTGCTATAAAGCACTTTCCACTGTGGCTTTGATACATACACTAGGTCAAATGACAGCAGCAAGCTGTGCATTAACTATACCTGGAGGCTACGCAACAGCATGTCACAGCAGGGTTTGTGCCGGTAGCGCATGCACAGTGTATTCATGCTTCTTGGTTACACATGAGCTTACCTACTACCATGCTTTATAGATTGGATTACTGATAAATCGAACTTCGCGATTCTCTCAGAGTTTGAATAGCTGGGATCAACTACTCTGCTTTCCTCCTGGAGCATTGCGTACTGCCACTCATTATTTCTGGTCTGTATTTCCAAAATAACTGCACATTTTCAGTGTTGGAGAGTCACTACAAATGCTTTTTCTTTTTTTTTTTTATCACAGCAAATATTTTTGGGTACGTCCAGCTGCACAAGGCTTCCATGGTCCCTGTATCTTGCCCTTAATTGCCAAAAAGCGTTGCTGCCAAACATAGTTGAAGCCTATCCAACATTAAAGGACAGCAGCAGCCTTGTATCTTTAGTAGCACCCATGAAGCTCTTTTATGCATATTCAGTGTCTGAAGTGTTGGCTCTTTACTAAGTCATTTCTAAGAGCTAGGCCTTTGTGAAATTAACTGGTGTCGATTGAGATCAGTGGCACTGAAAATGATCCTTCTGTCACAAGACTCATGGAGTTTACCTGGTGGCAGCAGTGGAGAGAAAGGTGCCACCAGAGTGAGAAAACATGGGAAAACGTAACTCACCTTAAGGGTATGACGGAATATCGTCCCTACGGGTGCTTAGGGGGCCCCTGGTACACACTTTTGCAGACATGGACATGCTTGTTGTCATCACATACCTACTGTTTTTTAACCGTGTCGAATGAACATGCCTCAATGCCGTAGAAGTAGTGTGTCCAGCCTTCGACCTAAATGTCAGAAGTTCAATTCGACCCCTTGGCCACAGACTTATTTCGTTTAGCAACTTCACTATGTGCAACGTCATGACCCCTCTCGATTAGTCAGGATTTTGTTCACAATGCCGATAAAGGAGAGTTTTTTTTGAAATAGGACCTTTAATGCTACTGCGTTAAAATGTGCTGCAAGGTATACCTGTTTTGTTGCGTTTAGTTCAATGGCACATAAGCAACTACCGTCATCTGCACAAGGTACGCAGTTATCCTAGCCTCCACCAGTGATCTTCGATTTGGCGAATTTACCCTTATTCAAGGAATTTGAGGTGTAAATTTTGGAAAAAGGGGAGTTTTTCTAAAGTTTCAGCAAATTGTAAGAAGGGAAAATGTTAGTTTTTCCAAACTGACAGAAGTTTTCAAGCTGCTGCAGGAAAAAAAGGTCTCATGGAATTTTGGGTGTAATGAAGACGCTCGACTATTGTTTAAACTCTTCGGAGTAGAATGCTAAACATTTTTTTGGCAAAGCACTTTAATGTGTAGTGCTGTGCCCAGCCACAGAAGGATTCATACCTGCAACCCGTGTAGCAAAGTACCATTCCACGAAACATAAAACCCACTCATGTCCTGTCAGTGGCTCAGATCATAGTGTGCCAAAATAGGAAGTATGGTAGAGAAGCGACAGCAGCAGGCACATTTGTGCCTGGAGAAGATAGGTTAGAGTGACGAACGTAGAATTATAATGCGTTTTAAGAAACTAGGATTTCACATAATCACACATTACACAGACCAGAGCTTCCTTTACTTCAAGCAGCTTAGGTCATACGTCAAGCTGCACCAGCATTTCTTTAACACAGCAGGTATTGCAAGGACATTGGGGCTACTGCAGACGTTTCTGTAACTGTATGCACAGCCTTTTGTCAAAAGGTCACAGGCCACTGGGTTTACTTTTTGGTTATGCACTGTGGCCTATACAACATTGTCACTGCTCTAAATTTCTCATTTTCAGAGGTTACTTTTATCCTTACCTGTCAGAAGCATAATGTGTTGGGTATGTTACAGGATACCCTTCAGGAATTGGCAGCAAACATAGTGGCCCATGTCTCTAGGATGCAAAATAAGCACTTCAGAAAAGAAGAGGTACAGTTGGAAGCAAAATGAAATGGAACAAAGTTCGAACATTCATTTATATATTTCTCAGTAATTGTGTTCTTTGTTTTTCCCTCTGGTGTATGATATTTAGAATTCACTCTCAAATTTAGTGGAGAAGGCAACACACAAAAAAAGTGCAATTTTGTGCAAAAATTTTGTTCCCGCTCATATTATTCACAAATTTATATATTAGTTTGTACATGCTCTTGCCATTGTAGTACATAATACATTCCTCAACAAATTGATGGTAAATTTCACAAAGGCGACAAATGCGAAACAACCATTTAAGAAGACATTTAAGAACAACCTGGCTGCTTTCAAGGGTCTAACAACCCGTGCAGTAGGTCTGGTTCAAACATTTCTACTTTTAGCAGCACTACCCGCAACTCTGCATTTTAAGCTGACTTCCTCTTGCTACCATCATTTTAACAGGATTTTCACCATGTTTCCATGCCTGCTTATGCTAAGATGTCTTTCCTGTCAACGTGCAAGACTTCTGGTTTGGTTCAGTTTATAGGGTTTAACATCTCTGAGTGACTCGAGCTATGAGGGATGCCATAGTGGAGGGCTCCGGGAATTTCAGCCACCTAAGGATCCTTAATGTATACTGGTAATGCACAGTACATGGGTACGTTGCTACTCGCCTCCATCAAAAAGCAGATGCTGCGGCCTCCTGGGATTCAATCCCACTACTTTGGGTTCAGCAGTCAAGTGCTACAACTATACCAGACCTTTATAATTCGGCAGAATCTAAAGCATAGTACTAAAATTTTACACTTTATGCCATGCTTTTAAAAACAGCTGGACGATAAACCTAATGGTATCACAGCTATACCAGGATGTATAACATGCAGTTTTTGATGAATGGAATTGCCCTAGCATGTGGATATTTTCCTTCATCAAAATTAAAATATAATTGCTTGTCTTTATGTTCTCAAGATTTATTTAAAAGGTTTGTATTGGAGCTTACTACACAATTACTAAATGATTATGTATATATGCCGACTACAGATGAGCAAGGTGGGATTACACGGCATGTTTAATTCAGAGCAGCACTCTCTATAGATGGCCAAGTGCTTGTGTGAACACAATGCAATGAACAATTATAGTGAAGACTGATGTGCTATGGCCTCATGGCTGTCAAAACACACCGTTATAAAACAGTAATGCAGTGTTTTATAGTTACTTTGACATTTTATCTTCTTTCCTTTTGGGCTGTTTATTATGTGCCAAGATCTTGGTATAAGTTTTCCTGTTTTCTTCTTGCCCAGGTTAAACCATATGCTGTTATGGTTAGGTAGCACAGACCAAATACTATAGTCTGCTTTCCACATTGTGCCACAAAAGTCCACTAACTACAGCTTGTTTTCAATGACTTCTTGTATTGTGATGTGCACAGTGATCTACGTATGGGCACTTTGAAAAGTAAATGGAAGGCAATATGGCCAAAAAGTTTCATTTTGTCACCCTAATTGCATGCATCCTTAAAAAGATAAATGTGGCCTAATTCTGAATATGCTAATCTTAGTGTAACAATCAGTCCTGGCCATTACATTTTGGCTTCAAACAAATTTTATTTGACAGCGGTGCCAGCTGCTTACTTTTGATAGGACCTCTGCCTATACACCATTCAAGGGTTGTGAAAATTGTTTTAAAGGCCATATCTCACAGATTACCTGGAAGAATGCCAAAAACTTGCAATGCTCAAGTACACTCTTTTGGTTGTGCCCAGTGTATATCTTTTTAGTATCAATGCTTATCACCTCAAATCGATCTCAGCATAATGGTGATGGTGGTGGTGTCGGCAACCAGAAAATTAAACGTCGGTATCAACACACATATTCATTAGTGATGTGGATCGGATTACTCTTTAAATGCAACTAGACATTGAAGCGATGCATTGTGATCACTGCAAACACATCGAAAAGTTCACCCTGACATGCTTTTATTTTCAGCGAATAAAGCCGTTCTCTTGGGCAATGTTTCTGAAGCTAGTTGCCATGGCATGTCAACAAACAAAAAGCAACCTAAGCTTCTATGATTGATGAGCTGCTCAAATGGCCTTCTGTGCTATCTGTTCTATAGTAGCCATAACTTGGTCAGCAGATAGCCCGGAGAGTGAAGCATGACTCTCTTTCCCAAATGCTGAAAGAAAAACAAACACAAGTTAAAATTGCATGCCAAGAATGCTGCAGGCTGTAGTAACAAAGATGAATGCAGCATTGCATATAGTGTACAAGGCTCGCTTTTGACGCTGTTTCAATCCATGTGCATGTGTAAGCAGAGGAGTATGGTTATCGTTGTCACAAAAGGATCAAGATGTGATCAGAATATAACGAATAAAAGAAAAACCGAAGCAGTAAAATCAACACAGACAAGGGAAGCTTAAATGTACATCGAAGTTGAGACTTTCATTGGGCGAAGGTCGCTCAAGGTCTTAAGTTTTGTACATCACTCTAGTGTTTATTTTTTCTTCAGCTTACCATATCGGTCGTAAACTCTGGGTTTTACCCCGCTGCATTCTCGTATCAGGATAGGCAGTACTGGGTTGCTGTTTTTAACTAGTGCCGAGAATGGTACAGGCCTTTATAATTGCAGCATTGCATATAGTGTACAAGGCTCGCTTTTGACGCTGGTTCAATTCATGTGCATGTGTAAGCAGAGGAGAATGATTATCGTAGTCAGAAAAAGGATCAAGACGTGTAAGAATATAATGAATAAAAGAAAAACTGAAGCAGTAAAATGAACACAGACGAGGGAAGCTTAAATGTATCACGAAGCCGCGACGCATTCATTGGGCGAAGGTCGCTCAAGGTCTAAGTAGTGTATATTCTCTAATGTTTTTTTCTTCCGCTTACCATATCTGGCGTAAACTCTGGGTTGTACCCCGCTGCATTCCCGTATCAGGATAGGCAGTGCTGGGTTGCTGTTTTTAACGCCGCGGTAGTTCTTCGTTATAAACTCCCTGCACACAAAGCATCAATCGGAACTGAATAGACTACAATGAGATAGTAAAAAGGACTGGCGGTGACCGCAATCTTCAAAAGTATGGGAAGTTACCCTGTTCCGACAGGTGCCAGCAGGAATTAGAGTTAAAATAATCGATTAACTAGAGCAGTTTTCTCGATCGCATGCCCTTGTTTCTGTCATAGTACTCTGTCACGTCGAACCATAGCGAACTCGACAACTCCTGAATATACACGCCGTAAATAAATGCTATTTAAGTGCATTACACCTGAAGAGGACCAATAATAAAGGAAAGAACATATCACCCAAACGCGAACAGATCACAGAGAGGTACAGCGTGTTTAGTTGACCGGTCAAACTACATCAAGCAGTCATTATTGCACGAGATGCTACACAAAGAAGAAGTATTACCTAACGCCAGCACTATCGGGTGACTTCTGGCAGAGGTGCAACCGCAATTCTTTTAGGTGACTACCAAATTTTGCAGCAACTCGAGCGCCTGCCATTTTCGCACACCTGTCTGGATTGGATTGGATTGCATATGAAAGAATCTCGGTTCTCTTTAAGCCAGTTTTGATCCATTAGTGATGGTAGCGGAAAGTTATAGTTTAGTGATGGTAAACCTAATTTAAAATAATATTCAAGGCATGTGAAACGCTGCAGAGCACCGCACATATGTGGCGCCACATTTAAAAGGCTTGTTAAAGGTAAGCTGAAACGTTTTTCGCAAAAAATGAGTTCTGTGCGGCATTTTACAGTTTTTGTCCGCTGAATAAAACGATCACACTTAAAAATGGCAGAAATGAACGCAAATGGCAGTTTTTACAAGAAAACGACCACCAGCGGAATGAATGAATGAATGAAAACTTTAATACCACCAGCGGGTCTGCCGGTCCGCCGGTCCGCCCTCCAAGCAAACGATGACGTCATGCTTGGTATGCCAGGCGTGCGTGTTCATTCAGGTCACTTGAAAGCTCGATTAAAATGTTATTGATTATTCGAACAATATAAAGCTGCTTGAACACTTACTGTACGCGTTCGAGCAATCAGAAATTCCCAAAAAAAAGACGACTTTATGAAAGACCAGTGACCAGTGCTTGAAGTCTGGCTCCATTGGAGGGGGGGGGGGGGGGTTCTCTATTGATTCTGATTTATTCATGGGAAGGGAAAGGCGCGGTAACTGTCTCACTTGATTTCTGTGGACACCGCAACCGCGCCGTAAGGGAAGGGAGGAAGATGGGAGTGAAAGTGGAAAGAGAGAAAGAGGAGCCGTAGTGGAGGGCTACGGAGTAATTTCGACCACCTGGGGATCTTTAACGTGCGCTGACATCGCACAGCACAAGACGCCTCTTTGTTTCGCCTCCATCGAAACGCAGCAGCCGAGGTCGGGTTCGAACCCGGGTACTCCGGCACAGTAGTCGGGCGTCTTACCACTGCACCACTCCGGCGGGCTACTGATTCCGGCACAGGTGGAAATGGAAATAGAGGGAGAGAGAAAAAGCAGATGGTGGCCTGCTTTGTGCATCGTTTGATACAAATGGGAGAAATTATTTTCCTCCATCATGGGCCATAGAAGGCATGTTAATAGTTATTGTTGCCAAAACAACAGAGAAATGTTCTAACAACCAATCACAGGATTAAAATATGATAGCTTGCTTCGTATTCATGCAGTCCATATATCTTCGTGTGCGGGGGGTGCCAGTCCCAGACCCCTCTTAAGTACTATTGGGGGATTTGAGACCCCCCTAGACCCCCCTGACTTTAAGTCCTGCGAAAGAAGCTGTCGAGTACGTGAGTACGCGAGTCGGAAATCGGCCCAAACGGAGAGGTCCTGAAAATTTAGAAAGTTACGCGATGCAAACCCTCGGGCTTTTGAGGAGGGTCGCCACTAAAGGAAGAGGTCTCAAGGAGTGAAATTTACTAAAACTAATCAGTTACGCCACGCCCTACCTGGACATCAAGGCCGGCGAAAAGGAGAAATTAGACTACCTGATCCGAAGATGCGTTAAGAAGGCGTTAAGACTGCCTATGGGTACTTCGAGCTAACGAATGCTCGAACTCGGGGTGCATAACACGCGGGCAGAAGTGGCGGAGGCAGTGCGAGTCACCCAATTAAAGAGACTAAGCACGACCGAGACGCGAAGGGTAATCCTTGTAAAAGTAGGCCTTAGCCTAAACAGAGGAGTTCAAAAAAAAAGTCACAATTAGTAGGGAAAGCAGGAACGCCTTGGTAGTCCCCCCCCCCCCTTTTTTTTAAAAAAAAACATGCATCCAGAATTTAATGTCGAAAGAAGGGCCAAGCGAGCCGAAGCTCTAGAGCGACGGTTCAAGAACATGGGAGCGAAGGAAGTAGTCTACGTTGATGCGGCAAGTGGCAGAATATGGCGCGGCAGTAGCTTCGGTAGTCGATGGCCGAGGGGCGCTGGTATCCGCGGCAGCTATCAGAGGCCGCAACGTAGAGACTGCGGAGGAAGTTGCGATAGCGCTAGCTTGTGTAGGAACGGAAGTCAGGTTGATAATCAGCGACAGCAAAACTGCCATTCAAAATTTTGGAAAGGAGAGGATATCGCCGGAGGCGACCAAAATCCTCACCCAAAGAATGATGAATAAGAAAATTCTGTTAATTTGGACAGCCGTCGTGCCCCCCCCCCCCCTCCCAACACTGGGCATACGACGAGCGTCTGTAAAATTACGGGGAAATCATCGACCATTATAAATTGGGACGTAGACTGGTACCCTCGCCAGATGTTAGCCTATATAACAGAGAAGCTGTCACGTGGAGGCGGCTACAAACTAATACGTTCATGAACCCGGTCTGGGCGTTTCACGCGCTACCAGACCTTAGGGCCAATTATCTGTGCAACCACTGTGGGGCGAGAGGGACCCTCGACCACATAATTTAGGAATGCCCACATTCTCCAGGGATAGGACAAAATATTACAAGTAGAGTAGCCTGGGATACCCTGCTGCGAAGCGCGGACCCTGCGATCCAGCACCGCACAGTCCATCTGGCGGAAGAGGCCGCAACAAGCCAAGAGCTACCTGCCAGTCTCTAATCCGTGGGCGCACGACTCCCCGTCTTCCCCGGAATGACACTCCGAGCTCAGAACGCGTGCGAACGTACCTCGCATGGGATCCGTATTTTTCAGGGCGTGGATTTCATATTTCGCCTCGCATACTCACCCATTTTTGCGAGCAAGCCCGTGAAGGTGTAAGGATTCACCTGACACCTTATTTGCCTTCATCCGACCAACCGCCGGTTGACTAGGACCTCATCTTCGACCCGCCACGAAGCAGCCGAGCTAAGCCTAACGCTCGGCGTGGCACCGCTTTGTCCGCAGGGCAGAGCTGCGTCTCACGCCACCCCTGCGGCCGCTGAGCCATCGCCGCAGCTGCTGTAGCCTCAAAGACGTCGACATGGAGAACCAAGTCGACGGTACGCCCATCACTCCAGAAGAATTTGACGACGACCCCCGCTGGACCCGAATTGTTAAGGGCCAGCGTTCGGCCTACCCTAGAGGAGACGCTACTCCTCAAAGCGACCCCCTCAGGTCCGCCATAGCGCCCCCGCCATCACTGAAGACTCCCAGATTACGTCACCATGTCCCTCTACCTCGACTTCCACAAGAAGACTACAAGATCGTGTTCCGCCCCGGCGGCGGCCTCGACCTCCGCAGCACTACCAATGGGGCCCTCCTGACCTCACTTTGTGCCATCGCCAAAGTTGACTATGCCACCGCCCGTGCCAAGGATCGCGTACGTATCAACCCATACAACAACTCATTCACTGTTAGTTCACCCTCAGACCAACGCACCCGGTTATATGTCCAAACCTCTGAGCTGCGTCTCGCAACCAATTCGTACCCCCTGCGCTCTTACGTTGCCGCTCATGACAACGCTCTCCGCGGTGTAATCTACAACGCCGTGGACCAACAGAGCCAAGAGGAGATCATAGCAGAAATTCAAGCTAAGAACCCCAGCAATACCTACGCCATTGCCGATGCAAGACAGATGGGGCGTACGCGGTCCATCCTGATCACCTTCGTCGGCACAAAAGAACTACCCCGCACCGTGATATTCAACTGCGGCCTTTTTATCTGCCACCCTTTCCGCCGCAAGGCCGAAGCCTGCACCAATTGTTGGAGCTACGGCCATCGCTCCGACGTATGCACCCAGCCCAGATCCGGACGCTGCACTCGCTGCGGAGCCGTGCACGAGATTCGGGAGCCCCCCGACTGCACACCTAAATGCATCTTGTGCCAAGGCACACATGTCACGGGATCCCGCCCGTGTGGACTTCGCTACGCGCGGACCGGTCCCTCTCCAACCAACTCCAGCCTTAAGTCAACGTCATCCACCCCACCGCAATCAAAACCTTCCACCGAAGACTCCCGCCCATCTAGACCCAGCCAGCGGTCCAACTCCCGGACCCGCCAAGAACGCAGCCCCCGCCGCCGCTCCGTCTCTTTTCCGCCACTGCCGAGTCAAGACACCTCATCGACTTCTTCCCAGGTGAGCCGGCCTTTGCAGCCTCCCACCCCCGACCCCGAAAAAGAAGATCTCAAAGCTCAAGTCGCTGCCCAAAACAGGGAGATTACCCTGCTAAAACAACAGCTGCAGGCGTTGTTGGGGCACCCCCAACTCCCCAGCCCTTCTCCACAATGCCCCCACCACCTGTCACTCAAAAGCCCCAGCCGCCCCTACCCGCCCCCATGTCCATCTCCTCCAATGCTTCCTCCCGCGCCACCTCCCCTTCCCGCACCCCTCCACAAAAGAGGCGATCCACCAACCAGCCCACATCCATCCCGGAGGTGGAGGCCGTCATCCACCACACAGCCTCGTTTCTTGATGCCCATGAGCAACGCCTCATGGCCGCAATTTCTACGCTGCGTACCGACACGCAGAAATGGATGGAACAAATTAACGAACGCGTAGCCAGAATTGAGGCCCGCCAGAGTGCCCACGAAGCCGAACTTGCCCAGACGACCCTAATGGTGTCATCCCTCCTCCCCTCCTCCTCATCTCCCAATCTCCCTGCACCAGCAGGGGCACCCAGGCCTCGTGATGGCCAGACACCCCTCACGCCTTAATTTCTGGTAGTGGAACTGCCGTGGTTTCCGCGGAAAGCGGAACGCGCTGCAGCTCCACCTCCAGAACATCCCTCCCTCCGAGCTCCCCGCTTTAATCGCCCTCCAAGAAACTTTCTCCCCAGTTAAGCTGCGCGACTTCACTGCTTTCCATCCTTCTTCCTCATCCCCTCCGAACATTGCCACTCTGGTTCACCGCAACTACACGGTGATAGAGCATCCTCTCGACGTTCCAGAGTGCACGCACCTTTTCCTAGAACTCTTCCCCCGGCGGCGACATGATGCCAGTCTCTTTGTTCTTAATGTCTACAGCCCTCCTCGCACACCTTCAGCTCCTCTCCTCCTCCTTCTACGCAAAGCCCTTTCTCGCGCACATCGCAACGCGCTCCTCATTCTTGGGGATTTCAATGCACATCACGTCAGCCGGGGTTATCCCGGGAATAGTAGGAAAGGTCTCGCGCTGTGGACATTCATCCAGAACGAACAGTTATCCGTCCTTAATGATTTTTCTGACCCAACCCGCATCGGCTCCAGCGTCCAAAGCAACACTAATCCGGACCTTTCCATCTGCAAAAACGTCGTGGATGCAGCGTGGACGAACACCTGGGTCTTTCTCGGCAGCGACCACTATATCCTGCCCATCTCTTTCTCTCTTCCTAGCCTATCCTCCCGCCAGCGTCTGAGCCAGGTAGTCGATTGGGATCGGTTCCGCCACTCACGGCAACATGCCCCCACCTCCATCTCAGACCTTTCTCAATGGACTGCCACCTTGCTCAAAGATGTTTCATCCGCCACCTCTACCGTCCCTACCCCTCCTCACTCCGCCACGGCTGACAGCCGCCTCCTTCACCTATGGGAGGCGCATCATTCCCTGCACCGCCGCTGGCTTTCACAAAAACACAATCGCTCACTACGCCTCCGCCTTGCCCGCCTGGGTATGGAAATTGAGGAGCACTGCTCATACCTCACCAGGCAGCAGTGGGGCCAGACATGCGACCGCATGGCCGGTAACTTCGGGCTGAGGGATACGTGGGCGCTCCTACGTGCCCTCCTTGACCCGTCGCATGTCAAGGCCACGCAACGCAGGGATGTGACGCGCCTCCTGCAATCCTCACCGCTATCCGATTCCGATTTCCTTCTTGCACTCCGAGATCGCCATCTCTGCACTTCCCCTCCGTTCCCCCTCCCTTCTTACATCGGCACCATTAATTCTGCGCTTGACGCAGATATCACTTTGGGGGAGGTTTGTGCGGCGCTACATAAGCTCCGCACCACTTCCGCACCACTTCCGCACCAGGAGCACACCAAATTTCTAAAAAGGCCCTCCGTAACCTGGACACATCATCCATAGAGGCCATTACGGACCTCTTTAACAAACATTGGCACGAAGGCACCCTGCCTTCTGAGTGGACCCACGCTAAGGTGACCTTCATCCCCAAGCCCGGCAAACCCATAGACATTCAAAATCTCCGTCCTATTTCCCTCACCTCTTGTCTCGGTAAGCTCTTTGAGCACGTCGTTCTAGACCGCTTACAGAGCTTCCTCGAGGACAACCATCTCTTCCCCGATTCGATGTTCGGCTTTCGCCCATCCCTCTCTACACAGGATGTCATGCTCCAGCTCTCCGAAGAGGTCCTTCACCCTCTTCACGCCAAGCGCACTCGCGCGATCATGGCACTGGACTTGACAAAAGCATTTGATAATGTCTTCCATGCCGCCATCCTAGACGCCCTTTCTACCCTTAACGTAGGCTCCCGAATCCATAGTTACATCAAGGCTTTTCTTGCCCATCGCACGGCTGAGATCTCATTCGGCACCCTCTCCTCTCCTGCTTTCCCTCTTGGAAATCGAGGTACCCCCCAGGGTTCTGTTCTCTCTCCCCTTCTCTTCAACATCACCCTTTTTCCGATGGCACGTGCTCTAGCTAGCATTCCTAACCTCTCCCATGCTTTCTACGCTGATGATATCACCCTCTGGGTGACTACCGGCAATCTTGGTGAGATGGAAGCCGCTCTCCAGGCGGGCGCTAAAACGGTCGCCGATTACGCTCGCACGGTCGGGCTAGCTTGTTCCCCGTCCAAGTCGGAGCTCCTGCTTCTCCTGGCTCGAGGCATAGCTCCAACCTCATCTCCTAACCTTAACGTCACTATCGACGGACATCCCATCCCTTCTGTCTCTTGCATCCGTATTCTCGGTCTCTTTCTCCAATCCAATGGCAAACACACTACTGTCCTTTCCCGCCTTACTACCACCGTCCAGCAGACGGTACGGCTGATCCGACGGGTCGCTAACCGACACTACGGCATGCGCGAGCACGACCTCCGTCGTCTTGTTCAGCCCTTTGTGCTAAGCCGCCTTGTCTACTCCCTCCCCTACCTCTTTCTGTCTCGTACCGAGGAAGACAAGGTAAACTGTCTCATCCGCCAAACCTATAAGTCGGCTCTCGGGCTTCTTACTTCCACCCCCACTTCTCATCTACTGGCGATGGGCGTCCACAATACTCTTTCAGAACTTGTGGATGCCCATCGCGTGGCACAACTCGATCGTTTATCTCGCACCACCCCTGGCAGAGCCCTTCTTACTTCCCTTCGCTTGACCCCTGTCTCCCCTATCTCTGTCACCCATCCCTTGCCCAGCTCCCTCTTCTCCATGCTCACTGTCAAACCCCTTCCCAAGAACATGCACCCTGAGCATCATGCCGCTCGCCGATCTGCCCGCGCCTCCACCCTCTGGTGCCAGTACGGTACACGGTCTGACGCCGTGTATGTTGATGCGGCACCCTACCTCTCGCATCCCACCTATGCCCTGGCCACTGTCTCTAATACACGAGCCCCCCTCTCCGTCGCCACTATCCATGCTCTCACTTCCACTGCCGCAGAGGAAGCAGCCATCGCCCTCACCATTGCCAGCACACCAGCCCTTTTCATATTTAGCGACTCTAAGACCGCAGTCCGCAACTTTGCAAAGGGTAGAATCTCTTCCTCTGCGCTCAATATCCTTAAGCACTCCTCCCCCCTTCCCGATCTATCCAACTATTTTGGGTTCCGGCTCACGCGGGGCACCCTGGAAATGAGGCGGCAAATTCTATCGCTCGCGAAATGACCGACCGAGCTGGCCCCCTCCACCCCGGGATGGACACGCGTGACTCCCTCCTCACCTTCCATGACATCACCCTCCACTACCGCAACTCCCGATTATCCCTCCCTCCCCCTCACAAGTCCCTATCTAAAATCGAACAGAATACGTGGCGCCATTTACAGGCCCACACTTTCCTCTCCCCTGCACGCCTTGCCCTTATTCACCCCGGTGCCTTCTCGCCCCAATGCACGCTTTGCAGCTCTCCCCGAGCAGACTATGCTCACATTCTTTATACCTCTGTCACACGAGCAGATTTAATGTCATTCGAATCGAATGTCATTCGGTTTCTTTCGGTGCTACACGGTAAAATATAATGTCATTCGCAAATGGTAGCAATTACGATCAGCTACAAAAAATGCTGCACTTAAGGAGCATCAGTGCGCATAAAAGGCGTTTGAAATCACTGTGTAACATTTTAAAGCTGATCAAAACATATCTGTACGATAATTCAAGCGAAAAACATTACTTTTGGCTGTGCTGTAGTACTTTAGCCATAAAAATCCAAGCCAAGTATCGAGTCACCCAGAAATCCGAAATATGTAAACAAACAATATGGCTGAACACAGAGGAGCGCGGATACACCATAGAGTTTCTTACTCTTACCTAGAGGGAAAGCTGTGCTGCCGTCTATGGGCGTTTACATGGAGTTTCCAGACGGCCAGTTCAGCCACCATGGGCGCTCAAAGCATCATGGGCCGGTGAGCTACCGAGTGCAGAACTACAACTTTTGGCCAAAACTAATGCAAAGATAAACGTTGTTCTACCGTAAATAATGCCCTAAGATTGAATATTGTGACTATAAATTGTAAAGAGAGAGAGAAAGAGCATGTCAGTGTGATATTTATCCAATATAAGCGATGGCTCTTTCTCCTATTGGCTTAGTTTTGAGCAGCACAAATACCAATATTTCGCACTTAATAGGCAAACTTTGAAATAAAAAAACGTTATGAAAATATTTATGGTTGGGCAATCACTTAAGAAAGTTTTTAGTGGCATTTTGGAAAACAAAAACCATTTATTGGCGACGTCTGCTTTTGAGCCTTCGCTACTATGGCTTTCGCGGTCTATGTACGCACCTTCAAATGATGATGATGACGAAAAAGAAACATCGCAGTAACGCCACTCCACGTACCCGAGAAAAACCGACTGTCCCGCAACAAGTAGCACACCGGCCCATGATTCTTAGCGCGCCCATGGTGGCTGAAGTGCAGCGCCCTCAGCTTTCCCTCTAGTTAGTGTAAGGAACTCTATGGGATACACAGTGCGGAGACGCACGGAGACACGTAGAGCATGCAATTGGCGTCCAAACTGTGAGGCGCTCAGTCAAAACTTTACATAGTTCCGAGATAAACATACGGGGAGATGCGGTTACCAAGGAACACAGAGCCCAAAATGATCGTGAGTCGCTGCCATTACTGGACCACTGCTGTGACCGAGAGTAATGCCGTTCCGCGAGTCTGCAGTGCTAATAATTTTACACCTAAATTAACAGGTTTTAAAACAAAACTTTAGAAATATAATTTTTAAATTTCAATGTGCGCAGAATATGTTGTTGCGTTACTTGTTTCTGCTGCGTATCTGGCGTCAAGAGTACACATTCGGTTCGCGATCGAATGCGAATGAGTTCCCCAAACTCATTCGATGAAGAATGTCATTCGAACCTAATGACATTAAATTTTCTCGTGTAGCATGGGAATAATGACATTAGATGCTAATGTCATTCGATACGAATGACATTAAATTTGCTTTCCCCCCCGTCTCCTGGCAAATAAACAGCCCGCAGCTGTGGGAGGCTGCTTTGGCCAGCTCGGAGCCGCATACTCAACAGCGGCTTACGACCTGGGCAGCGGAAGTCGCCGCCAGGCGTGACCTGGAGGCCACGACCAGCAGCCGGAAGGCCACCCACGGAACGGCGGCAACATAATTTTACTTTTTTAATTTTTTGGCCTTCAATGAATAAAGTTTATACCACCACCACCCCGGCACGCGTGCCGGGGGCGGGGAAGAGGACGCCCATTTCCGATGGAAATAAAAGTCGTGCAACCAATCGGCCCCCGAGTGCGAAAAGCGCACGAGCTGGCCCGCTTTAATAATTGCCCTTTACATACTAAACCACGTTTCAGTAGCAACAAATGGAATAGGTATTGCATAGGGTGCAATCTTAGTCCATAGCGCGTTTATACAATCTTCGAGTATCACCCAACGGCGCAACGATGAACGCACGCGCGTACTGCAGCTGCTGCCCGTCTCGTATTTGCAGCTTAGTTTGCGCGGTGGGCTCAGGGCTTAAGTCAGGGGGGTCTCAAGGTCTTTATCGAAGTACGATAAAACACTGATGAAATTTCTTGTAACGCATCGCATTTTAAAGGGTCTCAGCGCAGCGGTGCGCTACTACACAGCGATGCCGACTTGCATTGCAAGCAGTGACTTTCTCCTGCTCCTTTCGGAAATTACCAATATCTAGCCACACTAGCCTCTTTCTGTTTTTCTTTTACTACCCTTCCACGCTTTTACCGAATTGTCTCGATGCACTCATATATACACGGATCAGTGAAGTGAGCTCGTGCAGGCACCAGGTGCTTCGCCCAAACCGGGCTAGGAAAACAAACTTTATACGCAAAAACAAACAAAAAAAAAAGCGAGAACGGAAGATGAGCACCCTAAAGCCTCCTGCGATTGGCTGCCTCGTGAGCCACTTCCGGGCGACACGCGAAATTTTCTAAAAATCCAGAAACTGAGCGACAGCGATGAGCGGCAATGCTTTGAAGCCCTCAGCCCGTCGCGCGACGGCGTCGCTCGGCATGTCACCGCGAATTGAAGGGCACCGCCGGTAGAGGTGGCCTGCCTCGCCACAGTGGTAGCATAGAGGTAGGTTATCTGCCGCGCGCCAGAGATCAGTCTTCCGGGGCGCCTGGCGCCGATCTGCCCAGAGGGGCAGCGGTTCCGCATAAGGCTGTTAGTTCCGCATAAAACCCCTCAATGTTCCGCAGCGTGCACAGCGACCTCAGGTGGATTGTAAGGCAAAGCAAGCAGGGCTGGGTGGCGTGTGACTTCAGCGTTAGTCATCGGCTGGCTGAGGCCCTGGGGCGGCGGTTGAACGACTGCACTTGTCGGTGGCGTAAGTGCGTTTTGGACCACTTCACGGATGACGCTGGGCAGAGAAGCCAAACCCAGGGGCAAATGTCCCGTGAAGTTGCTGCAGCTGCTCGCTAACTACGGTGCGAATGAGGTCGCGAAGAGAGCTCAGGTTTGCCCCGGGATTGTAGTCGGTGCGATCAGTCGGCCGTAGTGAGGAGTAGGAATTCAGTAGCCGAGCGTACTTTCTGCATCTTTAGCCAGAAACGCTGCGACAGTGGTGGGCGGGTTCCGCACGAGGTCGGAAAAAAGCTGGTATTTGACCCCGCGCATCAGGTGCCGCACCTTCTTCTCTTTACTCATGGACGGGTCGGCGCGATGGCAGAGATGCATAACGTCTTCAACGTACATTGCGACCTCTTCGTTCGCAGGCACAGGACTCGAGAGGTCAAGGCACGCTCCGCGTTCTCCCGGCGGTCACTGTTGGCGTACGTACCGAGCAGCTGGCTTCGAAAGGCCGGCCACGTATAGAATGTGGCCTCGCGGTTCTCGAACCACGTCCGAGCAGCGTCTTCAAGGCTGAAGTAGACGTTCCGCATTTAGTCGTGATACGGGCGGGTGGTGTCGTTGCCATAGCTAGGGGCTCTTCATCAAGAAGGAAGGCCTCGGGGGGCAAGCCTCGGAGCTGCCGGCTTGCACGATGAACAGGAGTGGTCACGAGAGGCGGCCACGTTGGGTCGTCCGCAGGAGAAGGAATAATCGATGGCACCTCTACCAGTGTCACGACTCAAGCCACAGCGAGCCGTGAAGGTACACGTAGACGAGGACCCGAGAATAAGGTCAGCTTCTAGTTTCGATGATGATGATGATGATGACCTCAGACAGAATGGCACATACCTACGGCCGGGGATGGGCCAGGGTGCATTTTAGATTGTAAATATATATGTTCAAGGACTGGAGTATTCAGATAAATATGGATGTTTAACTAGGATTTGGAAAAAAAAATGGAAAAGAAAAGGTAATGAAATCGTACCTAGCATAGGAATCTACCCGTTGAAATTATGTAATCATGAATAGAATCGCACACTATATCCCTTGACGCTTGCCCCGAAGAAGAGGAGAACTGGAATGAGTCTAGCACCAGCGCGCCTCTCGAGCCAACAACTGCTTCGTCGTCGTCGGCACCAAGCACGGCGGCCGCGCGGCGCTAGGCACGTGGCAATATATCAAGCCGGGATCATGTATTCAATTTACACGTGCACTGAACTCTGGCCAATCCCCCACTGTGGGTATGTGCCGTGTACATAGAGGCGAGAAAACGAAGAAGAAATAAGAACATCAGCAGCCTTGTACGGTCAACAGCAACAACAACAGCACAGTGCCTATAGTCTGTGACGCAACCGCTGTGACCAGCAACCATATCTCGAGGTTGTCCCATGGAGAGCGAGTTCATCACGTTCGGTGACTGCGAGGCGGTAGACGGGGACAGTTTCGTGAGCACTGCTGCCTCGATGTCAAGAAGCAGGATGCCACCTTCGGCGTCGCCCTGTGCGAGACGTGTCTCGCTGCCACAGCTGCTGCGGTCGCCCCGCTTTGCTCTCGCCTGCAACTTGCTGGCGGTTGGCACGTTCTGCGTGCTCGCTGTGGCACTGGCCATCGCCGTGGCTGACAGGCACCACGCCGCTGTAATGGCGGCGGTCCAGAACGAGACGGATCTGCTCAGCGCCGAAGAGAAGGTCCAACGCAGGCGGTACAGCGAGCGGAACGAGAAATCCTCAGATGCACCTACAGTACCAGCTAGTACAAGGTATAAAAACACTGAGGGGTACTGTCACTCTTTGCTCAAAACGACAATATCTGAAGAGCTGCAGTCAAATTTCGCATTACAAAATGTCGTCGTCCATTTTTTTTTCTCTCTGTTCTTTATATGTTATCCGCATACTAAAACAACACAGTGAAGAGATCGAGTAGGAAAGGACGGTAGCATTTAAGAAAGTTGGAGCTGAAGCCATGGCCATATATAATACTAGGATTGAGTTTTCTGAATTCAAGCAGATGACTGTCGAAAACAAAATTATCGCGAGCCTTTTTAGCTCTCAGCGTCGTGAAATGATATCACAAATCATTGCTTACCAGTCAGCAACAATGTATCAATAAACACCGCAAGTCCTTTTAGTCATTGGCGTAGACCCCTGAAAACTTCCGGGGGTACACGTAGCTTGCCGTGGCATCCATTTGAAATATTTTTGATCGTTTTATTTGTTTTTATATAAACGACATAAAAATGTAAAAACATAGTTATACAATGCTTTTAACGGGTTTTGCTTTATTAGGTGATATCATAATCTTCGTATGGGACAGTTCAAGAAGACAAAAATTAAGAGGGACGCTTAAGCTCCAGCATTAAGGGCACGACGCGATAGCGTTCCACGTACACGGGCCAAGGTTATTAATTTTAACTTAAAAAAAAAACATACACCAATAGTTAGCTTTGCTTTGTATTCTGAACATTTTGACAGTTTTGAAACCCTCCTTTTCCAATCTTTCAAATATTTCAAATAACTAATTAAGAACTTACTCACTCTTAACTTTTCTTCATTAGCATCCCCAATAATTGGTTTTAATTCTGAGAATTTTGATACCTTTGAGCCCCCGTTTCCACATTTTTGAAATAAATCAGTTCATTATTTGATCAATTAGACTAAATGTTTTTAACTAGCATGATCAAGCACTGTTGTTCTATTTGAGCATTTTAGCATGATCAAGCACTGTTGTTCTATTTGAGCATTTTGATGCCTTTAAAGTTTTTTTTTCCAATTTTAATTTTTAAATTATTTCAATCAATAATTGGATAAATTACGCACTCTAAATTATCATAATCAGCATCAAGCCCTAGATTTTCACTGTGACCTATTCGATACATTTGAACTCTTTCAATTTTTTCACTTCTTTAATTCATCAATAAATTACAATGATTTCAATAATTTGTCATCGCCTTCACACATCAATCACTAGAGCCACAAGTTACCCTGAAACGAGTTTTTTACGCCACCGCCGACTATTTCTGGCATGCGATACCGACTACTACTACTACGACGCCGACGGCTTTTCGTGCGAACGAGCTTTACAAACTATCATTTGATAGAATATACCACAAAGACAGGCTGACAGCTATAAATATAAACTTTATTTTCAACTTTATTGCTTCTAGTTTCTTAATTCACTTCTTGTTTGCCCATTCTCGTGTTTGGTATTCTCAAATTGCGCGCCAATACCTTCCTATGCACTTTTTTTCAGCTCTACTTCCGGTTGCGTGACGTCACATCCTTGACGTCATATCCATTACCAGCATCCCTTTCTCTCTTTCCGCTTTCACTCCCACCCACGGTGAAAGAATACTATAATTGCACCGTGCTCCCACCTTCCTCCCTTCCCTTACACGCGGTTCAGGTGTCTACAGAACAAATGTGCAAGATACTGTGCCTTTCCTTTCCTGCGACCATGTTATTCTAATTATTTACCTAATTACTTATTGGCCAAATTACTTTTCGGCAACATTACGTCACCCTCTATCGATTGACACCACTCATTTACCTCTAACACTTCTCAATTATACACAACTGCTGCGGACACGATTTTGCGGACACGGCCTGCGGACACGGTCTACAGACAGAAATCTGTGAACATAGCGAAGTAATGCTATCGCATTAACAACAATAGCCGAACCACGCCCACAACAAAGCGCTTTTACGAGGGGAACAGGTTACGCTTACGGCCATTGGTTTGAGAAATTTGATACGTCACGCGCTAGCTGTACAGTAGGTCGGGCTCTGGGCACCTGAACCTCACCAGAAGGGAAGAGAGGGGAGGTGGTGAAGAGTGGCTGTTCCTGGCCCTACGGGGCTGGGACGGTAGGTCAACGCCGCTTGCGGCGGGGGCTGGCCAGGCACCGAATTTTTATCTGTTGTAGACCGTCATCGCACTCGCCACCACTCAGGTGGTGGACGACGACAGTTGTGGCGCGCGCCTTTCTCTCCCTTTTCTTTTTCTTTCTTCTCTATTTTCTCCCTTGTGTCCGCACGAGGCAGCGCAACGAGGAAGCGTCCGCGCGCTGTGCGATGTCAGCGCACGTTAAAAATCCCCAGGTGGTCGAAATTACTCCGTAGCTCTCCACTACGGCTCTTCTTTCTTTCCACTTTCCTGTCACCTTCCTTCTTTCCCTTACGGCGCGGTTGATGTGTCAACAGAAAACAAGTGAGACAGTTACCACGCCTTCCCCTTCCAATCAATCAATCAATCAATCAATCAATCAATCAATCAATCAATCAATCAATCAATCAATCAATCAATCAATCAATCAATCAATCAATCAATCAATCAATCAATCAATCAATCAATCAATCAATCAATCAATCAATCAATCAGGCAGCGGAGGTGGCTCAGCTACAGAGCCAGTAGCAGGCCCATACATTTTCTTTTCCTTAGAAAAGAAAGGATTGATTTGATTGAAAACATCTTTATTTATTCAGTATTCTCAGAACATGTGGGTGGGCCGCCTAGTCCGGTAGTCCATTGGCTGCTGCTGCTGCGCTGGCCCTCCCCACCAGCCAGTGCTGACGGTCAGGATCATCGCTGAGCAGAATAGCCTCCCACTGCTCCTCCGAGGGGTTGGGAATGGGGTCAACTAAGGGATTAAATTGGCATGCCCACACCATATGGTAGAGGTTAGCTACCTCTCCACAGTGTGGGCACTGCGGAGAGTATAGTGTAGGGTACCACAGGTGTAACTTAGCTGGTGTTGGGTATGTATTGGTTTGTAGTCTCCTAAGGATGTTCTCTTCTAACTTATTGAGGGATTTGTGTGGTGTTGGGTACTCCTTTCTGGCTGTTCTGTATGGCGCGAGATTGTCAGCATACACTGCTAAACCTATCAGGTCACGGCACCCTTTATGGTCATCAGGGGGAGACGCCCGGTATAGAAGAGCTCGGGCATGCCTGTGAGCGGCTTCGTTTCCTCCTGGTAGTTCCAGGTGACCGGGAAACCAGATGATTGATGCTTGGTTGGGTGGGTGCTTAGTTAGCAATGACAACCCTGACTTATGAATTAATCCGTAATTGAAGTTGCGACAGGCGTTTTGAGAATCAGTGAGCACAACGGCGTTGGGGTTAGATGCTACAGCTAATGCAATAGCTGCCTCCTCTGCGTGAGTGGGGTTAGATGTTTTCACCGAGGCGCAGTTCACCATCGACCCCGCAGGCGTTGAGACTACGATAGTCATGACTCCATTGTGTGGTCCTGCTGCGTCCACGTAAAGGGTGTTAGTCTGCTTGTCCCATTTCTTCTGCAGGGCTTCCCCTCTTGCTATCCTCCTCTCGATGTTATATGCGGGATGCATATTTCGCGGAATGGGGTACACGTTGATGCGTCTTCTCACATCGCGTGGGACCTCTTCCCTTTGGTCAATTGTATAGGGCTGATTAACATGGATCTTCTCGAGCAGTTCTCTGCCGGGTGTTGTAAGTGCGAGCCTATTGAGTTGTGAGAGCCATTGTGCTTCCCACATCTCTTCGAGGGTATTATGTATTCCTAGAGCCATGAGCTTGGCCGTTGGCGTGGAGTTCGGTAGCCCCAGGGCCGTCTTGTAGGCTTTCCTGATGAGTGTCTCCAACTTTTCAATTTCCGACCTGGAGAGGTTAAGGAATGCCGTCCCGTACATTATCCGCGAGATCACGAAAGCTTGTACCAAGCGGATGGTGTCCCTTTCCTTCATGCCATGGTGTTTATTTCGGATACGATGTATCATCCGGAGGATTTGCTCGGTGGATGTTGTAAGCTTCTTCATTGTGGTGGTGTTCTGTCGCCCCTGCGGGATATACTGCCCTAGGATCTTGATCTCCGTGGGTTTCTGTACTGGGTGGCTAATAAGAGTAATTTCGACCACCTGGGGATCTTTAACGTGCGCTGACATCGCACAGTACACGGATGCCTCTTCGTTTCGCCTCCATCGAAACGCAGCCGCCGAGGTCGGGTTCGAACTTGGTCACGGCGGCTGCGTCTCGATGGAGGCGAAACGAAGAGGCGTCCGTGTGCTGTGCAATGTCAGCGCACGTTAAAGATCCCCAGGTGGTCGAAATTACTCCGCAGCCCTCCACTACGGCTCCTCTTTCTCTCTTTCCAGTTTCACTCTCACCTTCCTCCCTTCCCTTACGGTGCGATTGAGGTGTCCACAGCAAACAAGTGAAACAGTTACCGCGCCTTTCCCTTCCTATAAATCAATCAGTTAAAATAGAGGAAATAGAAAATAGAACGGAGAAAATGATTACGTGCCCCCACTGTACGACTCTAACCTGCGGCGGCATATCTCATTTACTTTGGGATTGCCCTGCTTTTTCTACTGGACGCCCCGAGATCGAACCCTACCGCCTGAACTACCGTTCCCTTCTAGAAACTGATGCTAACACACAGATGATATTTGCCAAGTATGGCTCGCTTAGTGGCCTGGTTAGAGCAATGTGATTCGAGTGACGACCTAAACAATGACGATTATGTCTACTCCCCTTTATCTCCATCCATGGCCATGAGCCTTCCCATTCAATAAAGGACATTCAATCAATCAAATAGAGAAAATAGAAATTAGAGAGGAGAGGAAAAAGAAGAGGGAGTGAAAGACGCGCGCCGCAACATCAGCCGTCGTCCACCACCGATGCAGTGGCGGGTGCAATGACGGCCTACAACAGATAAAATTCGGTGGCTGGCTAGCCCTCGCCGCAAGCGGCGTTGACCTACCGTCGCAGCCCTGTAGGGCCAGGAAATGCCACCTTCACCACCTCTCTCTTGGCTCATATGCCCGGGTACTCCGACACAATAGTCGGGCGTGTTACCACTGCACCACCGCGGTGGGGTAAGCAATATACGCCCCTGCTTTCAGTTTTAGTACTTTCTCGACGTGAAGGGACACTCCGGGCTGGCGATCCTGACATGGCTATAAAAAAAAACCATTGTTGTGGATGTGCGCTTCCGGCCACGCCGGCCGCGCGCCGATGCGGCAGCCCTCCCGACGCTGCAATAGTTTCGTGCATTTATTTAGGGTTTCTTATCAATATATGCTGTTTTTATCTGTGAGCGTGTGCATTCCCGGCTGTACTGCACAGTCTACCCTGCAGTTCAGTGTGGACGCTGGCATTGTTCAGGAATAATTAATCGACGACCTACAAGTAGCATGCGCTGCTGGACGTTATATCTCGAGAACAAAATTTCCAAAATAACTGCCCCCAGAGGGCAGGTTGTGTCTTTCACTTATCTTTTTTAGAATGTTTTAAAACTGGGCAAACCTATTACAATGCGTTATGAGCCAGAATATTCCAGCAGGCATCGGCGTAACAGGGAGAAGAGACGCGTCTTTTCTCTGCCCGATGGACGTTTGCCTTGCAACTGGCAGGGAATGGTACCCCAGAGAGGTAGTGTTGAGGACATAAAGGGTGTGCAATATACACTTGTGTGAAGGGGATATTGTTAAATTTTGTAAACCTGCAATTACTGAAGAAGTGGTCAAGATCTAGCGGGTGGCATGGTTTCTCAGGCGTGGTGTAGTTCCTAGCATATTTTCTAATCATCTATTCTACCTCTGTTTTAATCAAGAAAGGCAAAAATGTAAAAACAAAATCCGCAATTTCACGTAGCGGCACAACACAAAGCGACGTGCGGAAGATGCCGAGTAAATCAGCTGAGAGAAATTTAATCAATTGGTGAAAAAAACATTTGGAGGCTTATCAAGGTTAAGCCCAGTGGATGCGAAGCATGTTAAGCAGCTGCCTCAGTGTGGATGGGGCTAAGTAACGGAGACGTGGTTATAAGCTAATCGTCGTACTTTATTCTTTGCAGCCCGACAAACACACTCTTATGGTCCGTAAATGCATGACTCTTGGTTTCTTGACCGCATACACGCCCGGCGCAAAGACGCTGGCGCGGTTGCGGGCACACTGACGCGACGGCGGGCGCGCGCCGCTTCATCCCTGGCGTGACGTCACATGTCACGTGATGCAGCTATGGTGGCGCCGCCGCCGCGTCGCGCGCGACGGCGCGAACCGAAGCGTGGAGGCCTCCGCCGGGCGACGTCCGACGGCGCGATATGAGGCTCCATCTGCAGCCGGTGTGACGTCATCACGTGACGTCACATCATGTGATCTCACTTCAAGGTCAATGGTGGCCACCGCCGGGAGGCGACCGACGGCGCGATATGAGGCCCCATTTGCAGCCGGTGTGACGTCACGTGACGTCATGTCACGTGACCCCACTTCAGGGTCAATGGTGGCCACCGTCGGGCGTCGCGCGAAGGCCCGAAACCTAGGTTAATATGCTTCGCATAAAAAAAAAAACACTTTATGGTTACCTAGAGATCGGCGGTTCTTGATGAAAATGGGTCTTTATTATAGGTTGATTTTTTTTTCAAGGCAGTAATATTCCTAAGAGCTAGTGCTGGTGTTCGCGTATTCGTGTGTTGCGTAATATCTGCCCGCGGTCAACTGGTGTCGACGTTGGCCATTTTGATCTGGAAATTACTTCGTTAAGAGATGTAGAGGAGATTGTGCAGGTTTTGCGAACTATGCAAGGCCTGTTGAACCTCTAACATTTGAGGGACTGTCTACCATAAACAGGCCGAATTTCTGAATTAGAAAGGAAATGGAAATGGGTGTAAAGTATTCCAAATAGCGGAGACCCTGAAAAGAACAAGTGCACAATATTAACCTATAAAAAATGTGCGCCTTGAGGCCCCTCATTGACGAAGAGGCTGGCTGATTCGTGCCGCTTTAACCAGCAGCGGAAACAAAAGCTCTTATGAAAGCATACAAGACCGGTCAGGCTAGGATATATATCAATCAAAGGTGGTGTCTCTGTCCTTTATAAGGCCCACAGTCCTTCAATCACTTCAAACCTTGAATTCAGAAGACATCAACGGTCACAGGATGCACCCGTACGCCTCACACAATTCATTCGGGGTGGCGTGTCTTTTACTGCTAAAACAATGATGAAGAAAATGTTCATTTCGATGGAATCGGATGAAATAGGAGTGAGCATAGAGAGAATGCACTTGCTTCTAATGCAACGCACCTAGCTCACGTCGGAAAACCTAAAAATTAAGGAGACACTTAATCTCCGCTGTTAAGATGCTATAGCGTTCCACTCATACGATCGATGCTCTTGACCTTTTATTTTTGTTTTATTATGACAATTTTATACACCAATATTTACCATCATCAAACATTGGCTTTTCATTCTGACCATTCTGAAACCTTTGAACCTGTTTTTCCCTATGTATTCATTTATTTAATTTATCATTCAATTAATTTCAGTGAGTTAATTGACTAATCATCGTTCATCCGAAACAAATCCGTCATCAATCACTACACCTGATGCGACTGGCAAGATTGAATTGCTTTTAAGTGTTCGAGCATGCGGCAGTGCCCGTCGTTGTTTGCATGTATACGAAGTACATGTATATGAGCGCAGGCATTAAAACCAAATGGCGAAATGCACACGCACGAAAGTGACTGTTCTGCCCAAAGCGAATAATTATCGCAGGCGCCCGATCGTTTCTAAGCGGCAATCATCCTTATTGCGACGGGAAACAAGTCTGTAAACTTATAAAGCGCTGGTAATGACGCCACGAAGCGCGAGCAATGCTCCAGCGCAGTTGGAAGCACAGTGGAAAGTTGCACTTCGGTAGCAGACGACGGTCTTACTTGGCGCAAAGGTCGACAGCAGCGCCGCGGTGGCGGGAACAGCGGTGGTCCACAAGCTCCCTACGGGCGCGCTGGGGAGATGCGGAACTGAAAAGGATCTACAAATGTTGATGAAAACACCCTGGAGGCGGGAAGCGATCTTGTGCGATTCCGCTTGCACGATGGACGGTTGTACACATTGTTCGATGGTCTCTAGTTCTTCTTTGTTTTTTTTTTTGTTACAGTAGTACAAAGTGTTCAGCTAAAACCATGGGCTTTCGTCTTCACTGAAGTAGCGCGATTCAATGGCGCAGCCTAGTAAACGTCTTACTGCTCCCAGGCTGATTACTTTTAGACGGAGTCCTTACGATCGCCATGTTGGCTCGACTGCGGCAGCGTCTGCAGTTCAGCAATAAGTTTATCTGTTTTTGCGCTGCAGCACTACTACCCGCTGTCTCTCAAAAACCCGATCTATGAAGCCAATTTGACCTTTCCTCTTTTCGACTGCGGAGGGGTGAGAATGAGGGGGTAGTAGTTTATTAATAAATAATAAAAAGAAAGGAAAAGCCTGTTGCCGGCCGCGGCAACTGCTATCCAAAATCTGAAGCACCTGAGCGGCGGCCGGCGGGAAATAAAATGGGATAGGGAGCATAGCGGAGGGAAGTACAGAGGGAAGCGATAAGAAGAAAGGACAGGGGGAGCTTTGTACATTATTTACAAAATACAAGAAGGACAATGAGTTCGCGTTGCTCGCGCGTAAGTGTCCGAGCACTGTCCACAAATGCCTGCGCTCGAGCGGCCACTGCAATTGTTTACAATATACAGTTAAAACTCAGTTTAACGAAGTTGAGGGTACTCGCGAAATATTTCGTTAAAACGAGAACTTCGTTATCGAGGGAAGCATTTTTAGGTCACTTTATCCGATACAGTCTATTATTATATGGGGTCGCGGCATCAATGAAGGACCGCAGAATCATATTTGGGAAGCGTAAATGCGCTGAAAATGAAATGGTGTTTTGAAAGAACATAACAGCGCCACTTAAACAAAGGACCAGGGAAGCTGTACTGTTATTTCATCTTTAAGTACAATACCAACTTGTTCACTATGCTATGTTACTACAATCAAATTGCGGTTCGCGCAACCACCGACACCGACAGCGTGTATGAAAAGAGGCAACGAAAATTTTATCTCGGCAAGAAGGGTCCGGCCAGGGAACTAAATTTCTTTCCCAGCAGTGACGTAAGCAACATCTGCCCGGATAGTTCGTGCGTTCTTCCCTCACGCGTTCCGGCACGTTGTCGGAGCAGATTAAAGGCGGCAACCATAATTTGTACCTGTTTTGGCATGCGGTACCGCTGCTGACACCGGGTCGACGGGCCGGCCTTTTATCGCTGGCAGAATCTCGTGAATTCAAATCAATATAACTCGCATTTCGCACTGCGTAGTTTGACAAAAGCGGGACGTAGTTGCTGCACGATGTTAAAGTTGGCTCGCAGTCAATACATTCTTGAGCGTTTTGTTCAAAATAGACCAAAAATAGACATTTTCATCTTCATTTTCAGCAAGACCTTCGTTAAATCGAGACGGATAGCGAAATTAGTTTCGTTATTTCGAGTTACTCAAAGCACTGGACCGTATGGGCGCCTGGGGAGGATTCGAGATATCTTTGTTACATCAAGGCTTTCGTTAAATCGGGTTTCGTTAAATCGAGTTTTGACTGTAGTTACATCACAGCTCAGCTCCGTCAGGGAGAGCCTGCAAGTGTTTGAGGTCTGGTGAGCAAAACATACTGCGTGGTGCAGGGAGGAGAAGAAATTCTGCGACGCGTACTAAGGGAGAAAAAAGGCGGTGGGGGAATGATCGACATGTGTGAAACCGGTTCAGAAGCGAAAAGGTTACTGCTCCAAAGCTGCGGCGCTGGGGCAGAGGGGAGCTCGCCACGCTTTGCAGTCACTGCTAGGCGCACCTGACTACTTTCTGTCGTGGCTATAGTGCTCTAGAATTTGCTTCTCGGGTTAGAATGGAGGGTAGTGCAGGGCCGTCCTGATTGTCTTTTGTAGAAAGCCGGTCACAGTTGTTTTTTTTTTTTTTTTCTCGGCGAATGTTATTTCGTGCGGATGAATTACTCTTTCTTGTGGATAGAATGCGGATGAATTAGACTGTGGATAGATTGTAGTTTCTTTCTGGTATAATATGGTATTGCAGTGTGGTCGAAATTCACTTAGAGTTTGTATTAGTTGTTTTGTTGGCCTGAGCATTCAAATTATCAGTAATACATGAAGAGCCATTAATTACTGGTAATACAGTTAACCTATAGGTTGTGGCTGTAGACAAGAATGCTATCTCCTATAGAGTAGTACCAGAAATTAAGTAACAGTTCCGTAAAAACGCGAAATGATATTGCTAGAAGGTGGATTTGCCTTCGGGTATTGGCGCTTGACTTAAGAAGAGGGCAAGGCATCCAAGTGGTCTGCGTGTTGAGCACAGCGACGGAGCTGGCGCTTGAACATCACGATAGCAAGTATATGTCACTCTTACGCGACGCTTATGTGTGATTTAACGTACTCTTACGTGCAGCATAGAAAGCGGCTTAACAAATCAGCTGTCCTAAACGAAAGATAGCAGATGACGTATGGCAGTGATGTGGAGTCTCCTGTCCTGCATAGGCGTATCAAATACTGGAGCGATGTATCAACTCGCACAGCGGAAGTAACCCTTTCTCAACTCTCCTTGTGCTGCTTTTCGTGATATGGCTTCTTTCGGGCATGTGATTTAGGTTCGGTGGCCATGTCAACGATAGTGACATTGTTCGTTTAAAACCGAATTTCGAAAATTAAATGTTGCTTACCTTTTATTTCCTTTCTTTTCGATTTAAACAGAAATGACAAATCCTATGTATGTACAGCGGGGCTCGTAATACGGCCTTAAGAAATACGCTAGCGCTCGCAACCTTTTCCGCCTTTTATTATATATGAGTGGGGTATTAACACCCCGCTCTCGCACATCAAAGGCCATTTTTTAAACTGTGCAGTCTCGCTGCCACCTATCATCTGGAGGTGAACTCTTTACAAGTGTACTTTCTCTCGCTGTCTTTCAACAAATATTCGCTAGACGTTTACCGTCGCAATAGTTCGAAACATGTATAGTATTAGTATGGGGCAGGGGGTATATCCACTCCTTTTATGCTGCTACACACAGGAGTGATGTCACGTGCTCTAGTGAATTCCACTTGCTGAGAATGCTGGAGTGGCCATGCAAAGCAAGCAGTCATTGGCTGGGAGGATATTATTTTACTGGTGGATAGGCGGATACGTAAGCGCGCGTGACGCATATGGTTGCTCTCCCTATTACCAGTGATGCTCGGTCGATTGCTAGAGGAGGTAGCAATCCGACAAGCTTGAACGACGACACCGTATCGCGGAATGGGCCATATACAGCAGCCGCTGGTAAAAGGAGAGTGCTACTCAGCCGGTCAACCTGGCCGCGTATGTCCAGCATGCTGCTTGCAGTCACTTTGTTGAGCTGCTTTTTCTCGGATGGGTGCTTGCCGCGTTTTGACGCAGTCTGAACCGGACTTGTAGCGCAAAGACGAGGAGGACGGAACCAAGGTACACTCAGACAACGCTACTTCCAACAGGAGTTTCGTACAAAGAAGACCCATTTCTTATACCACAGTTTTAATGTCACACGCAACGTTTAAAACTGTTAGCATGAAACGTCACCCAGAGAAGTCTGTTCCTTTCGTAGGAGATACACATAAGAACTGACACAATCGTCCGCCAAAGCCGCAATTGATTGAGTAGTGTATATTTGCTTTGCTGTCTCTTCTCGATTTTTCGGATTTTCAAAATCAACACTGCCTGGACGATGCGTCATTCTGTCGCTATGCTAAAAAAAAAAAAACAGTTATGAAACAGTGGGACTCCGTCAAACTTGCAGTAGTGGGCACATATTCACCTATCGCCTATCTTCGCGCCATGATCTCATAAAAAGGACACATTGCACACGTGTTACCAGCTTTCTGGAGCTGTATAAAAAAGTGTGCTAATCAGACGGCTTTGCGTGCGGAAATTAATATGCGGTACCGAAACACCTCTGCTTGAAGGTCAGGCTCCAAAAATGTGACCGCAATATGAAAAAGATGAGCATTGGCGTCTGTCTTCCCACTGCCGCAAGCGTGCAGAATATGTCGTTGTTTAAAGATAGATTTATTCTATAAAGGCGTGAAAACTGGATGACGCCTGATATAGTTGTAGGAAAATAAATTGCGATTTTGGAGGACGATTTTGATAGCAGTCGCTCTGCGTACCTGTCATCGAATGAACCAACCCTTCTCGGGTGGAACCCTAGCTGGTCGAAATTTCCGGAGCCTTCCACTACGGTGTCTCTCATTGCCTGACTTACTTTGGGACGTTAAGCAGAAACCAAACCATATTCTCGAATTCATTCAAGCTATTTTCGATATGGCGAGTGATGGTGGGACTGGTGTATAAGAATCGCACCATGTCTGTAATAAAACCCTGTTTGAAGTTCCATCACTCTGTCTGACATCTGCTTGCGTACTTACTATCGCGAGCAAAACTAGGGGTCGCTCTCCTCCAAATTCCAAACCATGCCTTATTGCATGAGAACTCCGGTTTCGATGTCAAGAGTACATCGTCAGGTGACGCCCGCATGTATGAGAAGCATGGCTCGGAAGTTCAAGGGAGTGGTGTTTCTCTTGCTTTTGCTCACAATAGTACCGCATTTCCCTCCCCGTTCTCTTGGCGCTACAATCATTATATTTTATTCGTTTCTTCAAGATGGTTTATAGGAGGAAAACACCTCAGGCGCTGATTTACTGACATAAGCACGTCGCTCATGGGAATTACGAGTGATGGCAGCGTATCACGAGTAGTGTCATGTCTCATTGTGGGTAGGTTCGTCTGCGTGTACCGCGAGGGCTCCTGGCGTCCTGGGCTGGGCGTGCGCGTCTTCCCGCACGCGTACTGCCACCACCTGGTCTACTGCTGCTTGAGCGTGCAGCCTTCGCCGGCGGACAGCGCCGCCATTCGGACGGTGACGCAACTCGGTGTTGCCAAGGGTGGCTCACCTTACGCCGTCTCCGTCATTGTGGGCGGTGAGCATTATCCTCCCTCAGCAACGCATAAGAAGAGTTTATTTACGCCAAATACGTGCACTGACCCCAAAAGAACATGGAGCACACGAATGAACAAAATTTTTATTCGCAGTGATCCCTGCAAGCGGATGCGCATGTGCATAGCTTGAGTGCGGGTGGGACACCTTGATGTTCGGCTTCACATTCTTGGTGTTCACCTCATCAGCAGGCCGGACGAAGGAGAACACTTTTTCCACAGGCCTATGCTCCGTTTTAATTTGAGGGCAATTTGAGGGTACAGAAGGCAGGCGAACAGCAGAAAAAACTCTCTTCAGGACATATTCACCAGACCACATACCCCTTACACATCAATAGCTGCTTCAAAATTGTGCCGCAGAGTAACAGAAAAAATACGTTTTCATAAATGCACGTCAAAAGCAAACATGAATTTGTAGCAAATGACACTGTAGAGCCAATGCAACACTTGTTTTACGACAACAGAAAGAATCAATGGAAAGGAGTAATTAGCAGAAGGTAGGTCCTGATATAATATTCTTGAAAAAAAAAGTAAAAAATGGATATGTTCAGTTCGAAGTGAAATTATTTCTAAGCTGTTTCTAACCGAAATATTTAAATTGCGTTCCTTTTCAAGTTAAATAATTTATTGTTCATATAACTTCGACTTTCGCTGTTCATATTTTATTATGTACACCCCTTCGCAAAGGGGAGGAGACCACGCGAACCGCTGCAATTATTATTTTTGTGTATAACAAAGATGAACCTGAATAATTTGCATGTGCAAGACGCCAAGCGTATTAGAGAGACTACCGTATGCATAATTTAGAAATATCAGCTTCCCGTCAGAAAAAGCTGGCATGCAGTTTTGTCAAAACGCGTGATCTCTTCACTTTTTCGCAAGGGTGATGTAATGTTACGAATTTTGAGAAAAATGAAATATTTCCCATTTCCATACGTTTGCAGATAGTACGCGACTAATGTCACTCAAGGTTTTGCGGAATGGAGCCTGAGAAATTTGAATACATTTGGAAGCAGATTGCCAAATGGCGAAAGTTTCATTGCACAGCAGAAAAATGTGGTATATATGCATATTAGCGGTCTAAGATCGGCTTGATGCTACAGACGGGAACAGCCTTGCCTAGAGCGTCGGAGCGGTGTACTGCAGAACAGCTAAATCCCTAAATCAAACGCAGCCCTAGAATATGAGCGCAATATTGGCGGCGCTGTCTTTTACATGTTTGTTGTTTTGCTTGAGCGCAAGCGCTTTCGTGAAACTCAAGAATAGCTTTAAAGTCTTGCGTGATCTGCTCTGCTCTTGACAACGTTGCTCACGTCTGTGCGCATTTGTTTTATGCGGCTCCTGCTCACTTAACGCTGTGGAGTTGCGCTTGCACATATCGAAAGCTAGAATACCTGTTTCAGGTGTCAGAAATGGTACGATGTTTATTCGAGAGCATCTGCAACGACTTCCTTAAAACGGCGTGAGTCAATTCCACCTATAGCACAGAAGCGGACTGCAGTTAAGACCTAGGTGGTGTTGTGAGTCAGCAGAGACATGTAGGGAACTGCAGTTGCTCAGTTTTCGCAAGATGCGCTTCTCAGTTTTCGCTGGTGGGCTCACGCAAGACGAAATTTCGAGCGTAGTGCCGGTTTGAATTCGACCTGGTTCTATTTCGAGAAGGTGCTTGCAGTAAAAGTTGCGTTAGAATGTTTTTTTTTTGCCATTTATTGCAGAGCTAAGGCCTCCTCTGATGCCCCTAGCAACCGTCGGCTATTTCGCATTCGGATTACATGCCCTCTATTTATAACTCTTGCTTTCAGCTAAGATATAATTAGCTTGTAGCACTCATAATGGTCGCCTGACTCAGATTGAAATGAAGTCAAGTTTATTTCTAGCATCATTAAATACAAATGGGGTTATTCAGGGCGGCAGGCATAACCCCTTCTCGATGCCTGACTGGACCTGCGTTCTACTTACAGGCGGATACGTAGTGGTGAAGATGACTTGAAGAACGCAAACAATAGTTGAATGAATCCGAAAAGAAAGTTAGGGAAATTATCAATGTGTCTTTATAATAAGGACGCAAATTCAGACGTAAGAACACCTGGTAATCAATATTTTAACATATCCCGTAACTTATTTAGAGTGTTAGGTACTAATATAATTCTCAATAAAGTATGCATTAATGTTCGATGCTATAAGTCAAAAGAAAACAGGTCATGTCATGAAGCTAACCGTGCGAGAGATTGTGGAGCGCATGTAGCTAATATGCCAGTTTCAGGCCGCATTGCCACGAAAATGACGCTGAAACTTTTCTCATTTGCTGTTGCATTAACTTCCTTAGAAGAACCATTATATGTGTGGCAGTCGATTATCTTGTTCAGAGGGCGAAATCAATAAAATATTTGTCCTGGGTGCACTCAGAGATGCTTTAAAAATCTTAGCAATGCGAGTGTCTTATTAGTTTTAAACTGCAGCTCAGTTAATGATATCGGCATAAATTATGAAGCGGGGCAGCTGGATGAACTTTACCTATGTCATTAATGTATCAGTCCGAATCCGCTGCTGGAGATTAAATATGTAGCTTTGTAATGTGAGGAAGTTACCGCGAAATGGTTAATATTCAAGCTTTTTAGTAAAATAATTAAATAAATGAGTAATCAAGAATAAAATAATAAATAACTACGGCATACATTTCTAGCACTCAAATGTTTGCAAGATTATTTTTGGAGCAGTGGTATATTTTCTGTCGAGTATTTCTCGGTGAAACCAAATTTATAGGATGTAATGATGTTATGCTTGTTTAAAAAAGTACTCAGGTTTTCACACATCTTCCCATCTAGTGCTACCTCGTCGTTTTGAGGCTAACTTGTTAATTATGAGGAACGCAAAGGAGCACATTCATGTCGAAGGAGCATTGCTTCCTCTCATCCCTTTTTTATTTTCTTTCGAGGGGGAAGGTTCAAGAAATGCACAGGGAAAATGCCAGTAAGGCCGCATCTCCAAAATGCACCCCTCTCTTCCTTCTCTTCCTCCGCCGCTTCCCTCACGGTTTTAAGGAAATTAATTTCTGGATTCGCGACACTTTGTAACATCGAATAGCGGAAAAGGCAAAGAACGTGTCTTCTTGACCCAGATACACAACAACTTTTATGCTATAATACAGCTTGTCCTGCACTCAATTCTTTCTAGTGGAATATCGTGAATGGGCAACTTTTTCATAATGGTGTCTTACACTTTGAATTTCTGAGCACGCAGGATTGCACTGGTGGCAAGTAGTTTTTTTCTTCTGCTTTCTATTCAGTTCACTTTCATTCATAGAAGGATGACATTACTCATTTCTCATGAATAGATATCGCAAATTAAAAAAAAAAAAAAAAACTACTGCTAGAATATACTCCTGTAGTTTCCTTGGTTTTGCCACCATAATTGTTTGGTTTGCTTCTCCTAAGCCTGTTTATATTGGCCATAATCATTTCCTCGTTAATCAACGGCTGATCAACGACTAGCCAATAACTTTCCATCGTTGTGTAAAGAAATTCCACGAATTGTGCTCATGGTTCTAATTTTGAATAATATGTGCACGGAATGAGTAGTGTGTCAAACATCTAACTCTTCCTGTAGGCTCTTCGACGGAGGACGCACACCTGTTGTCACTTTTTAGTGACCCGATGAGAGTGCGTCAGCTGGTGTCCCGACTGACACTTCTCCATCATAAAGAAGGCGGCGGGGCGCTCTTCTCCCGCGTCTACCTGCACTGGAAGCGGTCACTTGAGCGAGATCGCAGTGCCCTCACGGACTTCGCGACTACTCTCGCGGAACTCCTCGAGCAACTGTCGCTGCACCTCGGCCTGGTTGTGGATGGCGGCAGTGACGTTGCTGCCGCGTTCGACTTCCCCAGGTCGCTCAAATAACATGGTGTCCTCTGTTTATAATAACTTGGGTCGCGACAGCTGCTTCTCGTAATTATTGGTGCAATATTCCCTCTTACTGACCCAAGAAAGCGGTTTCCGTATCTGAGATTCAGTTTTCATCGTGATATGCATTTACAGCCATGAATAATCGCCAGTTTACTGTGTGTTGTCTAGAAGCCCATGAGCTCAAGAGGGTGGGGTGTGGGGATTCGCTGTTTTACACAACATTAAAAAAGTTGGTTTCTGCGGTTTAACGTCAAAAGTGACTCAGGCTATGAGAGGTGCCGTAGTGGAAGGTTTCAAAAATTTCGACCACCTGGGATTCTTTAACGCACACTAACGTTGCACAGCATGCGGCTGTCCTGCTTTTCGAAAAGTTGATGTCGTGGTTTGAAAAAATTGCATATGCTTAAAGTGGTTCAACCTACTTTAGCGTGTGAAATCACTGCTTTGGCGTAGTTTATTTTGGCAGATGTATAACGTTGTCACATTCTCCTCGTACGCTGTTGTTTTCATGCAGCTCAAATAGGAAAGCTGCTCCCATTTGCGGGCTTTCATTGCGTATCCTCGTTCCCGTATGTGAACTTTGCCAGTAGCCTTTTTTGATCTGTACAGGCGCTCATAGACTTCA
>NC_139345.1:42438257-42488257 GCF_055883805.1 Amblyomma maculatum | reverse complement strand
CGTAACTGAAAAGACGACGTCTCCGCAGTTAATGTTTCTCGGGCGCTTGAACGCGGAAGGGCTAAGGTACTTTCACTCGCTATTTTCTCAGCAACGCGGCCACTTTTACACGCAAAAAGAACATTGGTAGTGCTCTCAGTGAAAAGTATATCCGTCTTGTTTGGTTCAACATTTCCCTTGGTTTCAATTTAAAAGCGACCTACCTCGCATGAAAAGCGGTAGCTCTGCCGCAATACTGAGGTTTATGCAGAGTGCAGAGGTGCACGCTTTGCAGGCAAAAACGCAGTTAAAATGTTCTGGTTGATTCTAGCTACTTATTCAGCACATCTCACAATGCCTTCTAAACCTGATCTCACAAGCAGTTTTGAGCACTTTGGAACGTACCAAAATCTGAGCCAGTCAGCACGACATGCTCTGCAAATATGTTTCTCTGCGTCTGTCATCACGTGGCTGATGACCCCGTCACATGGACAGAAAACTAATGCGCAGCTGCTGCCCTCAGCTGGGCGGACGCCATGTTTGCGAACGACGACGCACCACTTCGCACAATGCCTCCGCAGTGCTGTGCACGTGGAAACTTTCTCGGATAACCTAACTGTCGAATGAAACGCTTGTTATACTTTTCAAAGAAAAAGGGAGAACTGTCTTTCCAGTTATTGCAATAATTGTTTGAAAAATAATTCAATACTGCTAAAGGATTTGAGTGTCAATTCGTTCTTCCTCTGCGGCAAACATTTGATGAGAAAACAGCAGGCTCCACAGTGCTGTAATCAGTTTGTGAGATGGAGTACACACGAGGACTACACGAAATATTTAAAAGTGGGCGTTTCGATCGTTTTCTTTTTTAGTCGACACGCAATACACAATACTCAGTTTTTTAAATAGGTGATGAGGCCAGGAGGGCAAAAAGTAAGCAAAAATCATCGTCGTGGACTAGTATTTGCTAAAATTCATAAATTAAAATGCTGTTACCTGCTGTTAGCGCGCCCTATTACACTGAAAACAGCGTCAGTGGCACAGAAAGACATTTTTTTTGTAAGTTTAGAAGTGCGCCTATACGATGAGAATTACTAGCCTGAAATTTGAGCCCAATTTGTCTATTACAAATTTTACTCCACAGTAACGGCATGAAGCTCCCCTCTGGTGAGACAGAGCAGCTGTATACAGCTCTCCGCGTCACAAGAATATGGAATCACAGGGGTCAATGGTAACCTTTCGTCCTTGGCCAGGGTTATCATTCATAGCCAGCGAAGCCGAATAATCAGTGTTCGGGCAGTGTGGGGCGAATAATTTTCTTTAGCTGATTACTCGTAGATTGGATGATAAGAAGCGGTGCCGTTTTAGACTTTGCAAGCGTTCAAGCGCAGCTGTGCCACATTGCTGGACACACACGTGGCCCTTATTGTCTTCGCGTTAAATGTCAACAGTACACCTTGAACTCGACGTTCTTGTCAGGCGTAGTGTCGAGAACAACCGCTGCGTCACATCGGGGAGAAGCTTCATGTCGATGCCGCGGCGTCGTATGCATACTTGTACAGTTCGGGTTCAAATTTTAGACGGTCAAATATCGGGACTCAGGTGCGCTACTGAAATTGTCAATAAAACAGAATAGACTTCGAACGCAACGATTAATAAGTTCTAAAAACAAGAATGCATTCTAAGTACAATGATTGAAAAGGCAATGCATTAAATTTATTTCATTACTGAGTTGATAAAGAAAATTTCTTTCAGTTTATGTCTTCCCGGCCGCACAACAAATTTACGAAAAGGACTTTTGTGTACTGCACTTCGTATAAGAAAACAACAACTGGGAAGTCTAATTTTCAGCACTCTGTAAGTGTTTCAAGAACTTGCACGACCATCTGGAGCTCAGATAAGATGAAGTTTTGCTTACATTGATGTGAAGCAAACATATCGGCAAAATATCGCTTCGCGCACTTTGCGTCATGCCGCAGGTAATAGAAGTGAGTGTTTTCAGTGACGCAGCATGGCAAACTAAGGAAATTCGATTGCGGCTCACCATCGATGTTTCCAGAGGAACTGTAAATTTTTATAAGAAAGGGATGGGGGAAGCGCCCTTGTAGCTGCTTTTATATTATCGCAATCGCTCATCGTACAGTACAAAGTGCGCTCTGTTTACACCTTCGCGCTGCACGATGGCACCATTGACGGCACGCCACAAACAAATCTCACCTTATCGCGGAACGAGGGACATCTGCGATTGCGCCGCTGGTGGGTGCAGGTGCGCATTACGTTGTATGGGCCTTTGTAATTGTTCACCGCAAGCACCTCCGAATGACATGACATGCGCTAGAAAACACACACACACACACACACACACACACACACACACACACACACACACACACACACACACACACACACACACACACACACACACACACACACACACACACACACACACACACACACACACACACACACACACACACACACACACACACACACACACACACACACACACACACACACACACACACACACACACACACACACACACACACACACACACACACACACACACACACACACACACACACACACACACACACACACACACACACACACACACACACACACACACACACACACACACACACACACACACACACACACACACACACACACACACACACACACACACACACACACACACACACACACACACACACACACACACACACACACACACACACACACACACACACACACACACAGCGCAGTAGCTTTTGATAGGCATCGAAGAAAGTCTCTCGCGTCGGCTTGGTGGCGCTGCCTAATTATACTGGCAAACAGTTGGTAGGGCATGTTGGAACCGAAGTCTGCGATTTGCTGCCGCTGTCGGTGTTTACCTGCCAGCTTTCCGCTTATAATATCGACGACTGCGTTCCGCGTGGCTTTAGTGGTGCCACATGATGGCACACACACTCTGCGGGCAGGGTACACAGTGACAACTTCATTAGGGCTAGCGTACAAGCTCGTACGTTCGAATGCACGCAGAAATAGGAGTCGCACTGCCGCACTACTATAATGGTAATAAAACAGCACACCAGGTCTGAATACTATTCGTATGATCTCTATGATTGTAGTTTCTTCTACTTCACTTACTTCATCCACACGTTTTAAAAAGCAATTGGCGTGCCTGCTGCATTGAAATCTTGACTATGTGCTCTACTTGCTTCCGGTGACTATCACTTATACGGATAAAAGCCGAACTAGCTCGTGGCCCCTGTGTCTCTCAAAATTGCACATTGTTTTGTTTTTTAATTTTTGCATGCAGAAACATGGAATATGGCTTGCCATTGTTGGTGCTCTCGGTTCATTCTATCCCAAGGGTGCAAAATATACCGAAAATAAAAATAGACACAAGAACCCCGTATACAGTACATAGTGCAATAGATATTAGCGATCCGACGATGACAAGTCTCCTTGTCGAAACGTTGGCTCTCTTGACAAATTCAGGCTCCCCCTCAACCCTTGTTCATTTCTCTTCCATAATGGCTGTTATAGTATTTTTTACTTCAGACCGCCATAGAACGACCGTAAACATCGCTGGCATGTTACGAAGTAATTAAACGCCTAAAGGATGTTCATAACGAGCTACAACTAGGTCTACGTCGTCACTTTTGCGCCTGTCCTCTCTTTGGAGTGTGTTATGGTGGCGAAAAAAAAAAAAAAAAAACAGCCTAATTTATTAAGTGTCGCTTGTCAGCACAAACACAAATTAAGTAATCACAAGTACGTTAAGACAGGAGAAGGCCTGCTCTTCGTTCTGCGTGACGTCCATCCTCGACTCTCCTCTGGCTTTAAGAGCTTTGCCCTACCCACAGCAGTTCGCGATAACTGCTGTCCCCCGTAGAGTCGCTGGTCTCTAACCGTACCAGCAAGCAACGATCAGCAGGCGGAGGTATGTTGAAAGTAGGGACAATGGATGTGTCCATTTAGCTTGTGTGTGGTGCCTATAACAGGATTCGCTCTAGCGTTAGCCCCGAGATAAGTGCTGTCGGAGCATGGTTGGTGGCGTAATTTTGGGACAAACGCCACTTCAAAGGCAGCTATGGTGGGCACAAAACAAGTCAATTTTAATCGGGTCATGGTGAAAAGTGCTGTAAACAGTGGCTCTGTACTATTGTGCCGTATCTTTATTTTTATTTTGAAGGGCTCATGCCCGTAGAAGAAGAGGTAATGTTACGCAATCAACAAACTGATTCATGCCCACATGACAACTTTTTAGATTCATCCCATGTTATATAGGCTAAATGCCCATTTTGTGAGAAATATTCTATCATATGAGATGTGTATGCAAAATATTCCGTAATTAGAGCTTAAAATAAAAACCCCGGATATGAACAGTGAGAGGAGATGTGACAGCTTAGGTCTAGAGGACCAAAAGGTACCAGTACAATGGACTATACAAGTAGTTGTCTTCAATAGGAACCTGGAACACAATTTCGTGTCCAACAACAAATTCATTTATTCATTCATTTGGCTAAAATGAATGGTCTCTATGCATTCAGGAAGTCCACGAGAGCATAACTGGAAACAATTTCCGTGCGGACAAAATAATACTTCAGGTGCAACACACTGCCACCACTTGTAGGGTGCTAAATGAGCTACTGTTGGTTCATGATTTAAATGGGTTTAACGCTTAGTTGTTGTAGTGAAGACGCAAATATTACACGAATGTCATAGCGTAGGCTTTATAGGGGCACTCGCCTCATAAGGTACTCCCCGACTGTTGCTTGTTTATATCTTCTGTTCTCGCAGACTGCTGCACTTGCTGGGTGACCGCGGCCTGCTGGTTGCTCCGCAGGCGTTTGCAGCCGCGCCGGATTCACACCACGTCTACCACGGCGCGGAGACGTTGGCTCAGCACGCGAGGGTCGGCTTCTTGAGCGAGGAACTGAGTGACCGCGTCTGCCACGCGTTCAGCCTCGCCGCCTTTGACGCCGACGATTCGCGCGGAAAAGCACTCTCGCAGCTGCCATACGGAAGCGTGTGCCGCATGGACTTCGCCAGCAAGCACCTGTAAGCGTACCCCGGGTCCTGACGCCTGCTCTGGGATTTGAAGCTGAGTGCCCAGACGAGCTCGCAACACGACTTTCCTATATCGAGATATAGACATGCACTTGGGCAGCCCCGTCATATGTAAACAGCAGGGACTATATAAGCCATGAGTCTACGGGCGGCAAGATGTTAATGATGGTGGCACCAGTTTATTTAATTAGGCACACCCTTGGTGAAAAACTGCTATGCTACCAGGCTTTTTTTCAAGCTTTATAGTGAAATTACCTATGTAGTTGTAAATCTTTATAGGATGAGAAGGACGCATATAATTACCTTTAAAAGCTTCTTTATCATTGCTTGTGCTTAATGTTTCCCAATATTCTGGTGGGAACAAAAATAAGTGGCCTGAATACTTCCGGCCAAAGCTGTGCACTAAGACTGGGACGCTGGTTAAAGGCCGATGAAAACGGTTTGGAAACGTATCACTATCAAGGTCTCTTAATTTACTATAAAATATTATTCATGACAGCAAAAATAAGTGTCTCCTACGTGTTCTTTTGCTTTCGGTGGCTATGGATTCTTCAATATGCAGATCACCATGAGCCCCTCATTTCCCTACTGTCAGTGCCTGCTCGATTTCTAGCGATATGGTTGAAATCTGATATTCGCTCCAGGGCATCTCGGTTTGTAACCTAAAACCTAACATATTTACAAAGTCCCAGGTGTTCGACAGTACTCCTCAGCCCTCCACCACGGCCCCTTTCTTTCCACTTTCACTCCCACCTTCCTTCCTTCCCTTACGGCGCGGTTCAGGTGTCAACAAAAACAAATGTGACAGATACTGCGGCTTTCCCTTCTTGTGAACCAATTTTATTATATTCTTGTATCCAGGGCATCTCAGAACCTAACCTAAATCCTAACAGAGTTACAAATTAAATAATATGAAGGCTCGTCTGTTCTCATTTCTCGCTTTGAAAGTAGAAAGAGACGAGAGGAAGTGTAGAAAATGCATTCAAATCGTTTTTTTTTCTTTTTTTTTTACGGATTCAAAAATGCAGTGATAATCCATTTTTTCACAACGCTGACATCGACAAGTGCCTTTAATCATGCTTTTCTAGTGTTCTCATAAAAGTTCGTTTCCGCTAAGTTTCGCTGCAGCCACCATCTGTTTAGAGTGCTTCTTGGAATAATGTTTGATATAAGCCGGCGCTGAAGGCAGCAGGGGCCTAAAATGTAGAAGGACACGCCTTCATCCCATTTCCATCAGTTCGTCTCTAGGCACAGATCTTAGCTACTGACGCTTGGAAATCACGTGATCGGGCTTAATAAACAGCGCAACATCTTTCTCCTCATTACTGTGGAGAAGTAGCTGCTTTCGAGTAATGCGTACTGTCGTTTCTGATTAAGAACTTCTGTTACAAGTTTCTCAGGAACGCAAATGACTCGTTTTAATTGGAGATGGCTTGCAGTGCTCTCTGATGTCCGTATGTTGTCCCAAGATCTGCATCTGAATCCCAGTGAGTCATTAGGCTTATCGACTCTAAGCTTTCTTGTACGGCTGGCTGGACTTATCAGCGGACACTACAACGAATACTGAAGACAACGATCGACCGAGTTTCATAACGACGAACCTGAAGGGAAGCCACAGTCCAGCTTTCTTAGTCATCAGTTTTAATTGTGAGAAAATTACGAAATACTGGAAGGTATTGCTATCAACATATTGATGAGGATCGTCTAAAACTTCGATGCGCAGTAAAACATTGTTCTGCGCCTCACCGAGTAGTTAAAACAGCCGTAAAACTTAGTTGGGTGCGCTGTTAACAATGAACAGCAAGAACTACAAGCGTCCCAAAGGAAGTTCTGTGGCTATATTGAATGTCATAGTGTAGTCTTATGATAAGTACAACATTGTGTTTTTAAATACTTCCTATCGAAAATTGGTTTTGTCCAGAAGTTTTAGGTCTGTAAAGTCATATTGTTGGGAAAAGAATCAGTCGAAAGACGAGTGAGGATAATCTGGCTTCCAAAGCTGTCGCAATTCATTGTAGACAGACAATAGAGATTGCGTTTAGGCCAGTTGTTTCACCAATGCAAGTATTTATGGGCGCTGCATAGCAACACTGGTGGCCGCCGCATTGACTAAAGAAATGGCATTCGTCCTTGCTGTCCCTCCCTAACCTGTACTTTAGTCGTCAGTATACGTAACGCCCGCAAATGCTTTAGTTCGAGAACAAGCACAGTAACGCTACTTAGTGTCAACTCAAAAATTGGGCTAATGAGGTCCACCGGTGCCTATAGCATTGGCTGCCTCGCGACGGCGTGTTGATAGTGCGTCTGAAACTAATCCTTGTGCGTCGCTGGGCTAGAACGTACCGATGCGTTTATATCGATGCTCCTTAACTCTTCCCACATGTATACTACGGACACCGTTTTGCTAGTTAAGTATGAGGGAAAAAGAGAGAAAGCCCGGAAGTAAGCGTTCCACTATTCTACCCCGAGAACCTCACTAGTATTCGAAGAATGAGCAGTAACTCTCGTAGTTCGGCGGAAAGACACGGCGAGGCAAGTCTTCGCCGCGGAGTGTTAGAAAGTTGTTTTGATTCGATTCTGCGCTCTGGGACGCGGTCATTGGGAATGCTTGTTAGGCGTGTATTGTTCACTGTGGCGACACAAGGGCCGTCTTGGATATGCGTTTTATGTTGTGTTACGGGCTATGAGAGAGTTTGTTTGGGCTCTCGCAACAACAACGCTTCCTCTTAGCAGATCGGTTCAGGTGAGAGAGCGAGATTGCTCAGCTCTTTTTACGTTCTCAGGCCTGTTTTTATGTAGGATTCTTCTGTATTCCTAAATGTATGAGTGGTGTCGTAGGGGTAGAGAATAACTGCAGTGCTAAAGAATGAGGTCCTGCTAGCTCTGCTGGTCTGGTATCAGTGTTATGAGACAGAAGGAAATGTTCGGTAATCCGTTGACATATATCCGTATGTGTGCTCAATTAGCTTGCTGTTAGGAGGCCGCGAAGCACTTAATTTCAGATTCTTGAAGTTCACAGCTGCAAAAGGCTGCGAAGAAAATAAATCTTGAGGAAACGCCTAAGGAGGCTTGCGACAGCGTTAAGGATTCCCGTTGTCAGTTCTTGAGGGTTCTTAGCGTACATGAACTAATTAATTTCTTCGTCAAATATTTCACACATATTCCTTTAGCATATGGTATTATGTGAAAGGCCAACCTACATAGATATTAAGTCCGGCTTTAACTAAGCCTTACGAACGTGCCTGAATGGCCTATAGAGGTATAGCATGTCCAACTGTTAATGCAAGGGTCCTGGAAGGCATGATTCTCAGTCTGCCATCTGAAAGGATAGACCCTGGTTGACAGCTCTTCGCAATTTGGTCCTGTCATGTGGTCTCGTGAACTGTACGATAGAACAACAAAAAAGTGCAGAGTGGGAAGAAAAAGGGCAGCGATGATTTCGTAATGGGGCCATACGTAGAGAGGCGAGAAGGAGAAGAAGCTGGGCGAGAATGCGCCATGCATAACGTGTTTTCTGGTTTTCAAAAGGCGCATTCAAAGCTACATTTGAGGAGGTTGTTCAAATTACTACAGGTTAAAATTTGCGGTGTAAGAAAGAAAAAAAGAAATTGGAGCAAAAAAAAAAAGGCAGGGAGACATAGGCTTTCAATACTGTGACGTGACAGGCGAAGATATACTGAGATACTTGACTGAAAAAAAAAAAAAAAAAAGGCCACTTAGGGAGGTGCTGGGAAGTCGGAAGCATGAATGTCTCGTCGTGCGTTTATAAATCATAGGTTGGAATTCCTTTCGCGGCTAACCTCCACCTTGGCTAGCAGCTGTTTGCTATGTGCAGCAAGAAATCGCATGACAATTGGGCGGCTAGACAATGGCTGTAGCGGCGCCATCATTTTGGGACCATTTCTCGCCCTCTATAACAGGGACTGTCGCCGACAGAATTAATCTAATCGGGCCAGTAAATGTCTCGTCCCCTCCCCCCCCCCCCCCCCCCCTCCCCCAAAGCCGCAAAAAAAAAAAAAAAACGCTATTTGAGTCGAGCTTGGGCCGCTAAGAAACAAAAGCGATCTCGTGCTCGCATCGCATAAGCTGTTTCGTGAGGTCACAATTGTTCGAGAGCAGTCTGGTAATGTTCGCCGGGCAGGGAAAGGGATAAGACCTGCAGCTATGAGTCAGAGAACGGAGAAAAATAAACGTAACGAAGCGGCAGGTCATGTATACAGAACAGAAACAGGTCTGGTATGTGGGTCACGTAAATAGAAACCCAAAGGAAGTAGATTGGAGATTAGTGGGCTGCAGCTCCGGAAAAGATCAATGAAAGAAATAGAAAGTAAAAATTGGCGGAAAAGACTATCTGGCCACCGCACAGGAAAAGTGAAAATTTCAGACAGCACTGCATTTGATCGCTTTTAGTTATTGCGAACGCAAGCTACGAGCATGAAATGCAAATGGAGCTTCAGATGTTATTAAAGCACTATTTTGTAGTTTTTGTTTTCGTAGAAATGAAAGATAATGCTAACAAAGACGTTTTGTTATTTTACACTTGATTATAATTTCGCTCTATATTGTATCCACAAATGAAGTTTATCATAGTTATATCTATTGCGCCGTAGGCTATGTCAGGAGCAGAATAAACTTGCGCCTGACGCCTGACAATACAATTTAGCGTTAGGAAAGGAAAGACTACAGAGCTTGCACTACTAAAGAAGAAAAGAATTGTACTAAATGCATTTGAAGACAAAGAAATAGTGTTGACATATATACAGACACTCTAAAATCTTTGGTTGGCTTAATTATTAAACATTGTTAAAAACTTTAAATATACAGACTTTGTGGGACAGCTTTATCACTAATAAAATCACACCTTCAACACCGATTGCAAATCGTTTCAATAGGCGCCAACTTACCATCATGCAGACCAGTCAATACGGGCGTACCTCAAGGGAGCATTCTTGGCAATCTCCTGTTTAATCTTTATGTAAATGACCTCACTACAGTTAGCCACATTCCACAATATATATAACATGCAAATGACACCACCCTACTATTTCGAAACAATAACTTTCAGGCTGAGGCAGAAATTAATAATGTCCTTCAAGACCTACAGAAGTGGAGTGAGGGAAACTCCCTGGAGATTAACGTTAAGAAAACAAAGGCTGTCATTTTTAGTCCCAGGCAATCCCCAATACAATATGCTTTAAATATGTTAGGATCTGAAGGAATAAAAACTGTCGAGACAGTTAAAACTTTGGAAGTATATCTACACAAGAATATGTCATGGGACAATCTTGTTAATTATATTATAACAAAAATATCGAAATCTGTAGGAATTTCGTCGAAATTTCACTCATTCTTACCACAGGCATCGAAACTACTCATATACAACTCCTTAATTTTTTCTCATATAATTTATTGCTTTCCTGTATGAGGGACAACAACCATGATTAATCTGAACCGTATGCATATACTAGAAAACAAAAGGTCGACTCGACACATCTTGGGGGTCGACTCACAAGCTCACACCGGTGAATATTTTACTTGGCTCAATATAATAAGTGCACATAGTTTATACTTATACGCACTGGCAAAAACAACAGCTTCACAACAACCAACAAGATTCAATAGTACAATTAAATAAGTCAACAAACCTTCATGACTCGCGCTTTTCCCAGCCATGGAAAATTCCCTTTTCACGCACCACTTTAGGTCAACAAATGTTCCATCACTCTTTACCAATATTACTGAACAATCTTCTCATCAAACAAGTTGACATTAACTGCACTAACGTCTCTAAGCTTAACATTTTTCTAGAGGAGCAATTATTAAGCCAGTAAACGTATGAACACTGTTGGAACCGTACAGTTTGGAATTGGCTGACTTGATTGAATATACCATTTATTTTCACTTGCATTCTAATATTGTACGTAGTATTGTATAAATGAAAAAAGAAATGACGTCTGAATTACTTTATTTGGTTTGCTTTGTGCAATTAGCAATTTTGTTTTATTCTGTACATGTAAATCAGCTTGCTGTTATGTCGTTACCGTATGCAATGTAAAGGGGGCTGGAACGCGATCAAGTGACCTTGTTTCACGTTTTTATCGAGCCTCTTCCATTGTTTTCACGGAAATAAACTGAATTTGAATTTAAAAAAAGTGCATGTTTGCTTTATGTCATACTAAGTTTCCGGCTGTAATTTCCTAGAATAAATTTAACTGATCTGTTTTCATTTTTCCAATCTACTTATGAGATCAGCTGTGGAGGTTTCAACAAATATATTTATACTCAAGTATCGGTAAATATAGCTCGGCATTTTAATTTATTTTACAGATGACTGGAATTTCTCCCCATGAAGCCTAAAACAATGCTGCCATGTTTCCCAGTGTGGTTAACGTGCCTGTTTTATCATAAATCAGACGTAAAAAAGACGCCTAGATATTTGAAATTCCTACATGCGCTTAATTTATTGCCACCTATCATTACCTTTACAGACGGCTGGTGCGTCTTGTTTTAAAGGTGACGGGAGCAGTTTAAATTATATTTAGCAACATGTCCGAACGTACACAGCAGCCTGCTATAGTGCTCAGTTGTACCTATGAAGTCAAATATAGCAGTATCGAACCAGGTCTAAAAGCACAACGGTCAAACAAGATTAGGCAACAGGACGTGTCGGCCGCAGACGCTTTCTTATTTAGGCAGCGATACCGTTATTTATAGAAGCCACGTCGCGCATATTTTTCATATTTTGTGCGTATAACTTTGGGCGTTTTCAAGCATTAAAAAACAAGTACCTATTATAGCCCTTTAGTATCGGCCGCAGGTTAAATGCGTGGAAACCATACTGACGAAACTTTACCTGCGAGATCTGATAATTGCATGCCTTACAGCGTTTGAAAACGCTCCCAGTAATGAAACGTGTCGGTAAAAACAGCCAAGGATATGAGTTTCTTGTTTCTCTATGTTCTGTAGTACATTCTTCCTTCTAGTATGAAATCGCGAACTGCGCACCGATTATAATAACGTTGACTTTCAAAGTGATATACACCAGCCGTGACGAAGTACTCTACAACGTAGCTGTTTGTCGGCTCAGTATAGCGCGAGATCTCAAACTTCCCAACTTCCGTGAAATCAGCTGTACACATTTTTAAACGCAGCTTTCGCGACAGATACCATTGTTCCGGTTTCTACCGTTTCCCTAACCGCTTTCCTTCTCACTTCCGGCGCAGCCACGGGCTAGCGACCGTCGGAGTGACCGCCTCCGGCAGCACCGTATCCTTCCTGGAGCCGTCGCGAGCCCGCGCATTCGTGGCGCTTCTGTGCAAGCGAGCCCGCGCCGATTGCGTCGTTTTCTGGGACCTCGAGAACGACGACCGCGCCGGAAAGTGCGGAGCATCACCTTTCCCGCTCATCAGGGCCATCGTCGGAACGCCCATCTCCTGACTCGCGGATCGAGCAGCACATGACAGCAGCATCAGACTGGGCCAGATCATGGGGATGGACGGTGGTCTCCAGATGGAGTCACTATAGTCATATATGCGACTTGTTTTCCAGATTAGTGAAAATAACCTATTCTCTATGCTGAACTCTCGACGGTACTAACGCCTTGTGTCCTTCATACGTGTTTGCCTCTATGGAGTCCGGTTCGTCTGGTTCCGAGCAGGGGGCACGAATTGCGTTTGGCGCTCATATTTTTTGCTCCTCGAGACAACGCATATTCCTGCAAAAAGTATTTCTGAAAAAAAAAAAAACGCGCTTGCTTTTTGGCGCATCATCTTCTTTATTGGTTCCCAAGAATTACATTTTTTGAGAAGCGATTCGTATATTGGCCAAAGTAAACAACCTCGACTCTCGCCATCCTTGTTTGTGTTGTGCAAATCGATGCGTTTGCTTGAGGGGTAAAATCGAGAAGCCGGGTAGAAAGCAATTCCTTGTTTTATATTGCAGCGTGTGCCCGTGTGAGCTCTTTTGAAAAGTCCGCTCAGAGACACGCAAAGCAACAGCAAAGAGAATTCAAAGCTTTGCCGTGAACAGCTGCGCATGGGCGGGCATTACGCAACAGCGAGTGGTGCCGTTCCCCCCTTCCCTCTACCTTTATACTCGGGGATACCGAATGCACACACACACGCGCGCAACTTGGTAAGAAGACGGCCGCCCTCCAAGATAAAAGCGCCGGGAAAACTAGGACGTGAAAGGGTACTCAGAAAGAATGCGAAATGTGTAAAGGAAGAGGAACAATGAGTGCGAAAAGATAGAGCAGCCTTTGTTTATTCTTTTTTTTTAGAGAGGAGATATTTGCACAACCACCAGGGCACCGCTCAGACACCAAGTACTCTACTTGAGAGAAATCAGTATTTTTTCAAAATTCAGCCCGCGCACAGCGGGAGGGATTTCTGAAAATAGGGCACACTTTCGGCCTACGACATCCAGAAAAAATAAAAATGAAAGCTTAGGGTCTACCCCGTCGGCTACCATTATAGCGCCGACATGCCGATTCGCCCGAAGCGGTTCAGTGCAGCCGTTGCTGCTTTAGGCGAGGCTGCCGATTCTTTCTAAGGCCATAGCAACGGTATAACACGCAACACGTCATGGAAATACGTGGAAAGAGTTCAAAAAGCAAACTTATCTTCATGCTATTCGCGTGCCGGCATCGTGGCTGTTCGTGAGTTGTGTGAGCACACATTGGCGAGGGATTCGGAATGAAAATTGCGTTACGACAGGACTGGCAAAAAAAAAAAAAAAAAATTAGCGCGTAACCAAGTTGAAGGAATGTGACCGGTGTGACGGGCTAGATGGACTGCAGAGTTCATGCCAGTGAAAAATTATTTTCCCACACGAATGCATGAATAAAAGAGTAAGGAAAAAACCAACAGCTCTTGTTTAGGTGACTCGCCACTCTTGCTTTTAGTTTAAGAATTCAATTTTTACAGTTTATTGCTTGTTGATCGAATGAGAATGTCTTCCGTAAATTCCGCTCAAGAAATTTAGAGAAATAGCCGTACACTGATAATCACTAAACAATGTGAACAAGGGTTGAAGAGAAGCCTCAGTTCGCTAGCTAGCGTTTCGAAAAGAGGCATTGTCTTCGTCTGAGCAAGGCGTCTGGGGTTTAGTGCATGTTGATTCATATTTGAAGATTTTGCGATACGAAGGAGACGTAGAGAGGAATGTGACCAAATGTGCAGTGCTTGGGGTGGTAAGGCTAAGGCGCTGTTCATAAGGCCCTCAATGAGCGTTTGTGAAGAGATATGTCTTTGATCCCTCCAGGCAGAGGGTCGGGTGCTTGGTTTGCCAGCTTGCTAGCCTAAAGCTTGTCACTTGAATCCTTTGAAAAATATGCAGTTGATGTACTTCCCGTTGCTCTTGTCCCGATCGGTGACGGTATGATCAAAATGAAAACACAAAAACAATTCATCGGGAAATTACATTTCTCACAGCCCATCACTTGCAGATCTTTGAAGTACGGCCACTCGGTCGCAGATGCATTAATTGCAAGTCCTCGGACATTTCTTGTGTGACAGAAGCGCTTGAATGCAAAAGTTTCAGTTCAGTCCCGGTAAAGGCATTCATTCCTGAACAGCTAGCATGTGTCAAAGGTATTTTGCGCGGTGTCGACCCAGTATCTTCCCCACAGGAAATATTACAACTTCAGGATGTGAGAGTTGGAGTGCTTTCCATCTATTTATGCAGTCGAGAGGTGAACGGCTCTCAATTTTCTACTGAGTCGATAATAACCCAAGTTTTACTGGCTCTTCTTGTCCCGATGAATTAAATATTTGGCCTATTGTATACCTTGTGGACCCTCTGCATCCCCGTCCTCTGCAATATATAAATTGCTGGCGGTTTGGACATAGTTGTAAAGCGTGTAAGTCACCCGCTGCCGTGTGTGTGCACAAAACCATTCACTTGACAATTGGACCTCAGAACAGCCTCATTGTTGCCTATGGAGTAGTAAACATACAGCTGATAAGCCAAAGCGCTGTTCAAGAGCGGATGCGTATGATATTAAAAAAAAAAAAAAAGAAGAGTCGTATGCCAGTCGTGTGCGCTGCTCTGTTAAGGACGTTGAGTCCAGTTTGAAAAAGCTTTCAATATTGTGGTCGAGCGTATGGTGAACACTTTTTCTGAGGCGTTGGCACTGATTGCAGCAGCTCAATCAGTGTACAATCAACAATGGTCCCGGCATCAACGTCTCCATTTCTGCCAGCTTGTATAGCCTGTGCTACCCTTTCAGCGGCTCCTCCTGATGATTCCCAGATGCAAACTTTCGTCAGTGTTTCTAGTAACACACATCGCATTGACATCTACGCCACAGGTGCTGAGATGTTGTGCCCGTCCCAGAAGCGCCGTGTTTCGTCACCGTCAATGTCCAGTCTTCCTCAGATTAAAGCTAAAAAAGGATCAATAAAAGTCTTCCCTCAGACTGACGTCCTCAAAGAGGCTATTACTGCCTTTTTAATTGATCGGTAATCATCGCAAGTCTTAAAATTTTACAATGAAATTTACCTTATCAATGAGTGTGCTAGTGGTAACTGATTAGTTCACAGAGTACTCTGGCACATCTAGTGATCATTTTCCGATAGCCTTCAATATTCGTTTATCTCCAGTTAGAAATATTGGTGCAACTCACAAATTTGTCCACCCCACTACCTATCAAAATTTTATATCCGCTTCTCTTGCTTCTGTAGTTAGTACAAGCCGGTCAGACAGGGTTAAGCAGACAGTTTCCTCTCTGCAAAATGCAGTACAATAATCGGTATTTACTGTACGCGCGGCAACCTTTCCAAACAGCCCTCTCCCTGAGTACAACTAATTGGTTAAATTATAAATTCTTCTCTACAACATTTCAATAGAACAACTGCAAAAACAAAGCAGGATTATGACCAAAATTTAAACACATATCTCTTGTCCGTGTAATCGGAAGGCTCTATTTAGGTTCATGGAGCATAACAAGGTTTCTCCAGACTCCAACCTCCCTAATTCACTGGAGCGCATTGATCAGGGCGCTATCTCCGCCACTAATACCATACCATTGCAGCTACTGCCCAATTACTAATAGTTGTAGCACAAACACCCCTACCTACTGCTAATATGGCAGGCACTCGGAAGTTGCTAAGACAAGTTTATCAGCATGACTTTTAAGAGGAAGGTATATAATAGTCTTGTTTTGCCAGTAGTCCCAAATCGGGCGAAAACCTTGATTTTAAGTTTGCAACTGGAAATGGGAAAGGAAACGATAGGCGCACGGTTAAGTTTAGGAAGAGGGCCAAACGGATAAGGGTACAAAGCGAGTTAGTGATATCATCGTTCGAGCCATAGAAATGAGCATGGACGGAGCTTATATGGACGCAAAGAACAAAACAACTAAGAAAACGACCACGAGTGGTTGCTAGAACTGTCGTCCTGATATAAAAACTTTTGTGTATAGAGATAATACAGCTTTTTTCGCCTCGGCTAGGCATATACATTCCCTTTACTAGATTCTGCAGGCATATTTGGATGCTTTTGGACTATGGTTTGTAGGTATTAATTTATCTTTTATAGTGAACACATGTGGCGTGCTGGTACCTTCCTCAGACATTCCTTTGCCCTTTTGACTAGTCTATCGCTCCAACCAGATTCCGCAGGTGGAATGAGTGAACTATATCCGTGTTCCTTATCAATGTGCATTAGATTGGAGCCTTCATATAAAAAACAATGTGATTAAAGAAGAACGGGCTCTAGGCAGGCTGACACGGATTTCCAATAAAAAGTCCGGGGTGCATCGCGACAGGCTATTGTTACTATATAGAGCCTATGTGAGACCTATACGTTAATTTGGCTGCATGCTGTTTTCTGGTAGCGCAAAATACAAAATTAAACCCCTAATCTTACTGCAAAGTAGCGGTCTGCGCCTCTGCCTTGGCCTCCCGAAATCAATTTCAAACGCACTGCTTTATCTGGAAGTCTGAATCCATGATCTTAATTGCCGCTTCCAGCTACTCACGGTGCGAATTTTCATCAGATCGTTTGACCCGGTCATTGATGCCAGTGCTCCCATTTTTGTGTCTCAACCAGCCTTATTTTTTTTCTAATCATTGGCCATGGTATCAAATGCTACAGTTTACGCTAAACAGAACATTTTAATCCAGACTGGTGTTGATCTCAGTTCTTTGCAGTGGTTGACAACATGCAAGCAATAGTACTATTCCATCACGGCCACTTTTATCCCTCTCATGGGAAGCACATATCTGGAAACAATTCAAACTGTCATTTTTCCGATCAGATAGAGGAGTACCCCCATCATACTGTTTTTTTCAATAGATGCCTCCGTCAGCTGCGAAAAGGCAGCAGTTTGAATATTTTCGCAGGATTTGGCATGGAGCTATTCTGTCCGCAACCCGGATTACATTCCTATATCTTTTGCGGAATGTTTGGCCTTTGGATTCGCTGTGCACAAAATTCCATGCACGTGTAACACGTGATCATCCTCGCTGACTGTTCGACAGTTTTAGTTTCCATTTCCTCCGCTTTTTTATTTCATGCATTTTGAAATAGTTCCTTTTTTTCTGGGTCTCTGGCCATGCACGTATTCATTCAAACGAGGTAGCTGATTTCTTAGCAAGATCGCCTCTTAATGCGCCAGTGACATATCCCTTTCCTAATTGACATATCCCGTTCCTAACCTCAGTGCCCTGACGATTTCGAGGTTTCAGCGATTCCAGCACATACCAGCCAGGCTGTGTGATTCCTTACTAAATACCTCCGATTATCAGCACTTAGCAAATAAATGGAACGTTTGTTTCAGTTACTTGCTAAATGCACTCACTCACTCACTCACTCACTCACTCACTCACTCACTCACTCACTCACTCACTCACTCACTCACTCACTCACTCACTCACTCACTCACTCACTCACTCACTCACTCACTCACTCACTCACTCACTCACTCACTCACTCACTCACTCACTCACTCACTCACTCACTCACTCACTCACTCACTCACTCACTCACTCACTCACTCACTCACTCACTCACTCACTCACTCACTCACTCACTCACTCACTCACTCACTCACTCACTCACTCACTCACTCACTCACTCACTCACTCACTCACTCACTCACTCACTCACTCACTCACTCACTCACTCACTCACTCACTCACTCACTAAAGGTAGTCTCAGGGATGCCTGTCGCGAGAGCATCACGTAGGCGAATCCTTCTCAAATGTGTCAAATCAGCTAACGGACGTCTAAACACCGTTTTTGTCGATATTTTCTTTTGTTGTACTGCATTGTAGGCCACAACATTTAACGAAGACTAACCCATGTGGGGCGACTGTACTCTGCATGGATGAAATTGCAGCTGGGATCGTGGCTGTAATTGCTTTCTCCGCTAAGCCACTGCCAAGGTGTAATGTCGCTGCGTAGGTCGGTGAGGTTTGACCGCTAGACCCGTGCTGATTGGCTCTACGTGACACTGCGCGGCTATTTTGAAAGATGTCAATGGCCGCTAGCAGCCTTCTATATACGAAAGCTGCAAACGCAGACGCTTATTCCACGCGCGAGACGCAAAACATCGTCTCTTTCCGTTCCATGTTACTTACTGTCTGCTTGCATCAGAATCAGTAGTCACTGATGGCAATTAGTTTTATTAACTGCAAGTTCACGCCTGAAGCCGGCTCTCGCTTGGTTTGCCGTAGACCTCGATGAAAGAAGAAAGAAAGAAAGCAAGGAACAAAGAAGGAAAGAAAAATAAAACCATATGAATGAAATCTGATGAAATCCTCATGTTCTGAATTAATTACTAAGACTGGAACTTTTGTGTTTCAACCTACTATACTATACTTACGTACGTGGCGAATTTTCATCAAAAAATCTGCTATGCTTCCAGACGCATTTTTTATTCGGAAGCTACTCTGGCAAGTTAGCATCTTTGTCGTTGCGAGCTCTTCGCTACTGGCAGTCCTGTGAGGTATGTTTATGCGATGATGGTTTTGTTTTCCGCAATTCTGACTTTATTTTTATTTCTTTCTCTCGCAACTTGCCCACGTGACACAAAGTAAATAAGTTGACTGCGCACACATTCAATAGGGCTCAGAGTCACTGACCTTCCGAACCGTCTCTTAGGCACCGACCACCGTTCTGAAATTCAATTAGGCTGGAACAGCGCTCTTACGAACTCTTCTGAGAAAGAAAAGGCTTGCGACCGACGGGAACTTGTGAAAGAGGTTGGAGGTAGGCCAATGAGGAGTAAAAGAAGTCAGGATAATGGCTGCAAGAAAGTACAAGCCGCGATGCACAGTCTGCTCCAGACCAGTCCTGTTTCTATTTGTTAGTTTTTGCTTGTTTCCGGGGTCCCTTAATGGACCGCGTGTTCAGGTGAGCAAGAGAGCTTATCCAGGCAGTGTAAAACGTCCCCTTTCTAGCCGCCATACAGAGATTTTCATGAGATGACAGCAAAGAAAGATGTTAAACAGTGAAGGAAGGAAAGAAAAGCTGTGCATTTTGCACTGCAGCGTTGGTGCAATCAAAACTTTTGCAAAGTGCAAAGAACGAAAATGGGATTTGTCGATAAGGCCTTGGTGATCCAGAACACGACCTCGTTGCTGTTGCGCTCCTGCGTAAGATTGAGACTGGGCCTTAACGTTGCCGCTTGAAATCAATCTGTAGAGCGACAGTTATGTAACAGCTGTCATTCCACAAAGCCTTCATGAATATCATGAGCCCTTGTGTCTGGGTTTGACCTTGCTACATCATGGAAGCAAGGATATATATTATGCATGGGACACGATTGCAGTTAAAAGCTTACATCATTCCAAAGAGTTCTACTTCGTTTCAATGGATTGCGCTGTCAATAGAAAGCAAGCACAACGCTCTTTAAATATTACTACAAGAACGCAAAGGGAGAAACAGTTTCTTTTATTTTTAAGACAAAATCCTTTCTAGGCTTATGGGTGCATCCAGAAACTGTGCGTCCGAGCGAGGTGTCCACCCGTGCTAGCTCTTGAACGAATAAATATAGGATAAAAATGATTGTATCAGATAGAAAAAAAAATGAACCTAGAAATCAGGTTTGATGACTGCAGAATAATTAATTGATTAATTACATTCACAAATGTAAAATTTGCGTTTAAATAGAGCCGGACGTCGATATAGTCAGGGAACATGAAGACAGCTCGAACTTCGAAATAGTGCAAAAACATCAAAATTGGGTTAGAAGCGTCGGATTTGTGTCTAATTAAATTAAGAACGTGTAATTATGTGTAATGATTAATTAAAAATCACCGAAAAGCATTAATTTGGGGAAGAAAAAGCGAATAAACCTGGATGATGACATCATATTCGGCGGAATAACGGTGAGACAGTGTGAGATCCTAAAAATGTAGTAAAAAAACGTCAGATTTGTTTCTAATTGAACAAAAATGGTCTAATTAAGCGCAAATATTACTTAAAATCACCGAAGGACTTAAAATTATGGACTTGGATTGTGACGTCACATCCTAAAAAAAAGACGCGGCAAACGAGTACAGAGTCGCATAAGGGTTTTCGCCTTTTCGCATTGAAATGCATCTAAGTGCCTCCAACGAATTTTTCTTTACTTGCAGGTGCACTTGACATATTTCTTTTGGAATTTATTTCCCCAAATTATTTACTAGATGTGGTTTGGGGTTGTCGCAGTTATACATGGCAAAATTAGTTTTGAAATTGAATTAAGTTACATAACTAATTACTCTCGAAAAATTGCTCAGAAGTAATTATTTACATTAGCAATTACTGTACCTAAATCTGGTAATATTATTTAACAATTACTTCCGGGAAAGTAAAGTACTTACTCCTAAATTACTTTCCAGTTTTTATACACAAAAAACTAGGAAATCTAAGTCAACAGAACTGCATCTCTCTCCAGATGCCCCCCCCCCCCCCCTCCTCGTATTTGCGCCATATTCCGTAGCAGATTCCTTTCTTCTTGGAATAAAACAACAAAAACATAATTATGGTTAAACGCTCGTTACTATCATTGCGCCCAAGGCAGAAACAAGTGGCGAATTCAGTGTCTTCGCGGCCCAGAGCTTGATATTTGATTCACTTCGAAAAACCACTATTCGCACACCCCTAAATTTTACAGCATATGCGACTACTGAAATGAGTTGCCTAATGATGCGAAGATTGCGCCAGATTTTTAAATTTCTATGCAGAATCTTATTCGTTGGTAATTGTTTGTCTAAATATGCTGATTATTCGACAAACCTACACAACTCTATGACTGATTAAAATGTATTTCCATTTTTATGTTGCGTAAATTATTGTGCTCTTTGTTTGCTTTTGGTATTGATGGTTTCACTCTTCGTTCGTTGTTTTCATTGCGAAAGCAATACTACTCCCATTTCAGCCCTTCGCGTAGCCATGGTCGGTAGGCATGTTTGACCTTTAATGACCCCAGATGGCTGTGACGTCATACCAGCTGCCAGAGATGGGCTACCAAATCGAGTCGTCGGGTGGCGGTGGTCGGTAGGCACGGCGCGCCGCGGGTGAGATGATGACGTCACTGTGACGTCATAACAGCTGCGAGAGATGGGCTACCAAGTCGAGTAGTCGGGTGGCGGTGGTCGGTAGGTACGGCGCGTTGCAGCTGGAGCCGCGCTGCTACCGAGCGGAGGCGCTGCTGTCACCCCTTCTCTCGCAGTTGAAAGGAGGAGGAGGAAAACGATGGGTATTTAAAAGGTCGCGCTTGCTCAGCTGAGGCACTCGCTGTGCATCCTGATAAACAAAAAGAAAAGTCACGCCGTCTCGATGAAGCCAGGAAACGACAGCGAGCTACAGAGAAAGATGAAGAACGGGAACAGCGTCTCACTCGACGGCGCGCTTAAAATGCAGCTAGACGAGTGCGTCGCGCTTCTCTTGAATCGCCCTCAACCGGTGAAGACTGCGATTGGGATGTAATGGACGCTGTTCATTGCATTCATTACATTAATTACATTAATCACATTGATGACTTTACATTACAAGTTTGTCCTGTGTTATTCGTACGGTCAACATGGTATACCACAATTGCCTACAATACGAGCTTAACTATAGCGTAGCCATGCTATTATTGCTTTCGCAACCTACCGGGCTTAACTAAGCTAAGCCCCAGGTAATGTTTTCCAAGATGTAGTACCTCTGTATATAAATTTCATTACGAAATAATGCCCTAACGGAGATCTGGCTACCCCGAATAAATAAATAAATAAATAAATAAATAAATAAATAAATAAATAAATAGATAAATAAATAAATAAATAAATAAATAAATAAATAAATAAATAAATAAATAAATAAATAAATAAATAAATAAATAAATAAATAAATAAATAAATAAATAAATAAACAAATAAATAAATAAATAAATAAATAAATAAACAAACAAACAAACAAATAAATAAATAAATAAATAAATAAATAAATAAATAAATAAATAAATAAATAAATAAATAAATAAATAAATAAATAAATAAATAAATAAATCTACAAGATATATACTCAACATACACTCGCGGGAATAAGTTGTCGGAACTCTGATTCCTTTGTATCTATGCGTGCTATATGTATCACTGAGATTGGGGGAATGGTGTTTAAGCGAGACTTTTCACAGGGAAGAACAGGAGGTAATCAAATTTATGTAAGATGAAATAATGCGGAGGGGGCTTCGAAAACCACCGGCTGTTTGTGAATACAACGTTTTCGCTGATGGAAAGCCACTTTCGGCAGATCATGCCTCTGCTATGATTATGCTTCAGTTAAAGCGTGAGTTAAGCACGCCTGCTGGAGAGCTTACTCAGAGCTTTAGAAGGGGTTGAATAGGAATGAAGGTTTGAAGAAATATAATTTACATAAATAATAATAATAATAATAATAATAATAATAATAATAATAATAATAATAATAATAATAATAATAATAATAATAATAATAATAATAATAATAATAATAATAATAATAATAATAATAATAATAATAATAATAAATAAATAACTAATTGAACATAACTGCTTAATTGGAGAAGTATGGAAGGGCCTTCGCCTTGTAGTTGGTATAGACCGGCTGGTGATGATGATGATGATGATGATGAATTTGCAAAAAACTGCTACCAACAACATGAAGCTTGTGAAATAAGGGTATCTCGATTCATCTATAGCACGAGCTCCGGTCTCTCTTTCCCTGCTAATTACTCTCTTGATCACTCTACACAGCCGTTGTTGCCTTCAATCACAACTTGTTTTCTTTCACAAAAGAGATTCATGTGGGAGACTGTAACCAAGTGCTATACACTGAAGCTGTTGAGTTATTATCTGAGAGGTTGGGGCCCTGTTTTGTTTGTATAATGCTTTCTGGCGTGGCTGCAATGTTGACAAGACAGCCGCATTCGTTATCGTGGTTGTTCGCCTGAATTTTGAATCTTGGATCCTATTTTATGGCAAATGAAAGAAATCAAACTTTACTTTGTGCAGAAAAAAATTCAATGGAATACGCCTACGCCATCCTGGGGTTCTTTACACACGCCATGCTCCCGCACCGGGCTTGAAGTTGGTCATTGTTGTCCTGTATAATTTCATAAAGTATTATCTGCATTATCTCAGGTTTCCAAACCCGTTCCTGCACACGCTAAGCAAGAAATGAAAACAATGAAATAAAGGCAGGAATACGCAGAAAACAACATGGAACAAATTGCGAAATCTCGTGTTTGCGCATTTGGATTGTATGTTTTGACCCATATGTCAGGAAAACACGGCAGATCGAAAACTTTCCCTTCCTATAAGTGGAATAAACACGCATGTCCGTCGTCCAGTGGTTTGCGGTCGTCGTAGCGTGTAATTACTCACAGCCTGCATAGGATGGAACAGCACGCAGTAACGATGCCGCTACACTGGTGCATATACTGAAGAGAAATTAAAAATTTAACACAGTTCTGCTTTGGTTCTCTTTCTTTGTGGACAGGCTGAAATCCTCATTGAAGGTCGCGGTATATTGGGACACCAACCAAGACACACGAGAATGCAGTTCCGGCTTTCAGCGGCTGCAAGGCAGCGCTGTTCGCATACGAACGACTTTTCCAGAGCATCTCAGTGAATTCGATCCTGTTACAAGAGTATTAATTTCACACCCTAATGACTTCACGAGACGAGATCCGGCGTTCGATTACGGTTATTTCGAAAATTGGTAACTTTAAAAACGGCAGACTGCGCGCATATCTCGGCTTCTGCATGTTCACTTGCTCTATAGTTAACATCTTGCTTTTGAATTTCGTTCCTTTAATAAGGTACTTCCGTGTCTATAAAGCTGCTTTGTTCTCATCTTGGTTCAGGCGTATAGTGGTAGTAAAAACCTTTTTGCGACATGCGGTCCCATTATTTGCTTGCTTTGCTCTCGGCATCATTAATGTCAATGCTTAAAAAAAAAAAAAAAAAAGCATTTTTCGAGCACTACACGAGGTTTCTGGTAGCTCAAAATGCGAGCTGAGTTTTAAGCGCAGAGGGCTAGGAGAAAAGGCGTGCTTTTCTGAAGTCACTTGCTTTGTCGTAGGGGTCATCTCATAGTAGACTTAGCTCTTTTTTTTTTTTGTTTCAATGATTTTACAGATTTTCTGCACTTCTCGCTTTGCCCTGATACTATTAGTCACTAGTAATTGCGACGTTGTGATATTTCCATTGAAAACTGTTGAGATTCTCACATCTAAGGATATCGAAGGAAACAATTAGTCGGACAATCAAGCTTCGCGTTAGAGTAGACGCGATAACGCTTTTAACGCCGCGTTTTTATTCCGCTAATATGTATGTATTTTTTGTTTAAGCTGGGTTTTTTGGGGAAAGGAAGACATATAGTTTCTGCCTCATTTATCAATGGACATCTACACTTAACTGAGGTATATATGTGATTGGTTCGAACCCCTGTCGCAAAGGAGCCGCAAACGTGACTTTAAAGCTGAAGCTAAATTGGAAGCGGAATGGTATGACGTCACCCCGAACGCTGCACGAATAACGATTACGTCACAAGTCTGATACCAAATCATGTGCGTATTTTCTCCGACATCACTGTTCTGAGTTTGAGTTATGGCGACGCTTTTTCGGCCGAACGAGCTGTGCACATTATTGCGCAATAAATGTTAGTATTAAATGGATAATAAATATGTACGTACTGTTTAAGGAAGAGCCTCTAAACTTTAGATAAACTCATTGGCCTGATCCGTGAGGGTGTTCAAAAGGCGTGATCTGAACTGTTGTTTTTTCAAACGGGAAGGGGCTGAGAGAGTAGGTGAAGAAATAAAAATTGCGCATTTCAGTTTTTCTCTTAATAGCAGTTAATTTGTAGAAGAAAACTGCAAAGATGTTTCCATTATGTGCAGTTTGGGCACTGAAGTAAAATTGTTTGTTCCATGATGTTCAATTTCACGTCAACTAACCCAGTCGTTTTTTGTGCTATGTACACCATTTCCCTTTTTTTTTCCCGAAGGTGTGGGGACGAAAGAAAAGGCCGACAGGGAGGACTTGGATATACAAACTAAGCTTCGCCAGTCAATGGCGCATTTACACTCCCTTCTACTTCGTTGAAATGACCAAATGACCAAGACTTTAACAATGAGAAAAAAATTGAGGTAAGTCGTCTTTAGAAGTCTGCAACCTAAATAAAGTTTCGTTCTGCGTGTGCCTTAACCAAGCAAAAAAAAAAAATTCTTCCCCATTTCTCTTTTTAGAAGACAATAGGAGGATCAGCGTGCATACTTTACGTATGAAAAATTATGACCTGCCTGAGGATGTTCTGGCGTCCTCAATTGTTCGCTTTCCTGTTTATAAATCCCCACGTGGATGAAATCTGCCTGTGGTCTGTATAATGTGCAGTGTCATATAAATTTTACTGGAATGATACGAAGGAGTCAGTCATAACACTTCAGGTCGAGCCGTGGCGTCATCAATCTGGATAGCTATAGAACCGACGTTTGTGGGCATGGCTGTTGGTGCAGGGAGCCGGGCGATCAAGGTGTGGTCCGCTTTTTAGTTGAAGCTTGTAGGTTAGTATCATTTGCCCATCTAGGAGCAATGAAAAGTTTGTGATTCTTGTGCTGTTTCAACACAAGATTAGGACATTTGCACATGTGTCTTTATGCATCCATGGTTTACAATATTATAATGCAGGAAATAACTTTGGTATCCCAACGGCAGAAATATTGACATCTTTGCTGTAAGACTAACAAGTTATACGAGAGATGAAACTTAAAGAATAAAATATGACCTTAATGTTCCGGGCTATTAGAGCAGTGCGTTTTCTTTAGAACCCTGAAGTAAAGTTGTGGCATAGGGTTAACATTCCCAAAACACTGCTTATAAGAGTAACTCGCAATAAATTCATTTCACCTGATTTCAATATCACTTGCACAAATGTGTTAAATATATACACATCATTGTTACTGATAATATATTGCGGAATCCTTATATTCCAAATAAATCTACATTAGATTTTGCAAATCGATTTTGTTTTCTCTAGCGTCAACTGAAAGGTGCACTATCTGACATAAAAATTTCACGTACAGCGACATATATCAGGCCTAAAATTGAGCGTGCTTTGATTGTCTGGGACCGTCAAATAAAAAGAATTACGGCCTTGAACAAATACTCACAAAAATGATGTTTATTTTTGGTAAAAACCAGAGAATAAATTCTAGATACTAATCTTATGATCACCAGCAGAATCGCGCCTTTAGAAACTCGCACAAAGAATACTTTATTTGTGCTTTATTCATGAAATGTTAACCTATATCTAATCTTGGGTGGAGACATAAATCTATATCTAAACTTGGACGCTGACATGTAAGAGACACGTACGGCACGGATTATTCCTCTGTAAATCCGCGTATGCATGTCTTCTATGTTTTCGACCAAGATTTTGCGCTAACTTCATCTATACTTTGCTTAACAAACTATTCCAACTACAAGCACATTTGAACACTACAATTTATAATTTTCGATGTTTTGGATTGTGAAAACAAAAAACAAATGAATAAAAGAAAGCAAAACTAAAAGTTTGATTGGAACTGTTATCCCACGAGGTCAAATGCAGAGCTCTGGCTGACTTCTCCGGATATTATTTTTTTTGAACATGGTAATTAGTACAATGAGATTTTCACCACAGAGATAGCGATGTATACGGCTCCTGTGTTTTTAACCTCTACCACAGATATTCTTTTTCCGCAAGAAAGCACCGTCGACCTCCTGCGCTGTACAGTTTTCCATGCGGAATGACGCCACCCGAACGCTTGTCGCTTGCTTGCTAACATGGCAAATGAAAGGTGCATCGCGAAAATCCCTGTCGCAGGAACACATGACGTTCGCAGGCTGTCTCATCCGCCTAAACTATATCTCCCGGGGTTCCATACGTACTGCACAGCAAACACCATACCTCGCATGCTTGGAGCGGTGGTGTATTTGCTCTGCAATGTGTCTGCGCGTGGCATATTCGATCGGGAGCAGTGCACCGCGTGGGCAGGAGCAAAGCCCTCCGCCAAAGCATTTCTCTTGTCGGCCGTAACTACTCAACGTTGCGTGTGTGCACTTTGCTAAGCACTCTAGAGAGGCCGGCACACATGAGCACAGCTGTGTCAGCCTGCGCTTATGAGCGGTCAGCCGGCGGCATTTTGCCGAGTGGGCGACATTCAACCGATTTAGCGTCCTGACATTCTCTGACACGAAGCTATTTTTAAGGAAAAAGCCTTTGATTGCTCATACTGTCGGCGACTTTTCGGTCCCACAATAGCTGTCAATCAAATAACCTCATGAGGACGTCATCAGAAAAATAAAATAAAAATTCATTTTCCACCGGGAATCGAATCTCCATTCTTCGTCTCCGGTCGAGCGTTTTAACCGAGTACGTTATGCCGAGTACGTACAGAGCCCTCAGGTATGAATATGATGTTCTGTGGAGACCACAGCTACCATCTTGTCAGCCGAGCACTCTGCTGCATCTGCATTTACTATAGAGGCATCATAAAGAAAACGTTTGCCCAATGATTTGGCATTCTCTGCACGACGTTCAGCGTGCAAATCTGGGTGCATGTTCCGAGGTAACTGGGGGGTCAATTGTCGGTCCGCCTTTTCGGTCGTAATTTGTACCTAGTGTGGACAGAATGTGTCTCCCAGCTGGTGTGGTCGATATCAGTTCATATTGCGAGATGGTGACCGCTTCCATATTCTCAATCAAAGTGTTATGAATACCCAGGCCTAAGGCTCAGTCTCTGTGTAAATGGGTAGCCCAACTGCTTGTCTGACGCAATTTCTGATTACAGCCTACACGTTTCCTTTTTCAGATGACTTCATATGTAGGTAAAGCCGTATGAAGGCTATGCGACTGATCCCAAATGCTTGCACTAAACGTAGAGTATTCTTTCCCTTCAAGCTCCAGTGCGGCTGTCGCTAATACGACAAATGAATCGCATATGTTTCAGCGGAGTTATTTGAAGCTTTGGAATTGTGTCAGCATTGAAGCAGTATTCTTGTAAGATTAGTTCAGGATTTTAATGTATTGTACTCGAGGAATGGGAACTCCGCGAATATTGCGCTCTGTGGCCGGTGGTCATTGCGCAAGGAATCTGGTTTTGCGGACTAGGGTAAATTCAGTTTTATCCGGAGAGAACCAAAGCCCCTGGGATCTACATAATTCGCCACGATATCAATGGCATGTTGGAGTCTCTACATTTGGGCATTGACGACCTCAGCAGTCTACAAGGTAATATCATCCGCATAGAGATTGTCATGGAGTTGTGGGATTTGCATTAATTGCTGTGAAATTTCGAGCATTGCATTGTCGAAGAGAAAATGCGAGAGGAACGATACCCGCGGGATGCTCTTGTTGTCGTGGAGAAGGCATCCGAGTGGAGATCCCCTACTCGAAAAGGTGCCTTTCTACCCCGGAGAAAGTCGCAGATATAGGTTCGAATTTCCACCTGGATTTTGTGGAGGCTCTAGAATATTGCATTATTTCTGACATTATCAAAAAGCTTTCTCCAAGTCATCTCGTGTAGAAAATTTTGGACGGATTCTAATCACAGTAGGGCGGAGCGGTGTACAACTCCTGTTCTTCAATTAGCCTGTTGAGGCGCGTCTAAACTACATGCTCCATGAGCGTGTACTTACACAAGGTGTGAAAGAAGTCGGCCGGAGGTTTTTAAAACTGAAAGGTTTTCTCGGTTTTTGAATGAAAATGATCTCTGCCGTTTCCCATGTTGGCGGGACTAAGCCCTCGGACGATTATTTTTGCTAGTACTTAGAGATTGCAAAGACTCTTCATCCAGATTACGGGGGATCTCGTTGGTCACCACATTTGAACCGGAGGCGGATTTGAAGTTTAGCCTGGCAAAATCTGTCGCAACCTTAGCCACAATAATGGGGAAGTCGAGCTGCGTGTCTTGCGAACCGGCATTATCTGGTTGCAAAATGGCTATCAGAACAGTTTTGAAAGCGTAAGCTGCACCTCTTGAGTTTTAAGGGGGTCTCCAGGGACAACCAGTGGGGCAAAAGGAAATGACGGAAACAATTGCCGCAGTCCACAGGTCCCTGAAGCCACTCCAGAGCGAGTGGGAGAGCGCCAGCAGGCAAGCACATGCGTCTCTGTTCGACGCCTGGTGCGAGGAAACAGTTTAAAATAAACCTCTCACCGATCGAAACTCTCAGCAGCGTTTGAAGCCTGCAGCCCTGTGGAGCAAAATTGCAAAACTGCCGCGTTGCGCGGGTATTTATACTGCAGCTCACTTCAGAGAGATATTGGAGGGTTAAATACGTACGTCAAGTAGGCAGTTGAACGCCAGCGGAAAAGAGAGGAGGGAAGCGCCACTGCATGAGAAGAGGGTAGCGTCAGCACCATGCACAAAGAGGTGTATGTCTGTTTCCGACGCCTACGAGGGGTGAAGAACGTAGGCCTGACACAGGTAGCTGCAAGTACCGGCAAGGCAGCAGAGCAGCGCGCAAGGCTTCCTGCTAGCTCACGCTGACTGACGCGCTATGTCACTAAGCTTAGCACAACCAATTTGTTTCGGTTTCCTTCATCAAGTGGTTTATTGAAAAATAATTAAGCACGAATGAAAAGGTTTCCACCAGCCCCGACATCTGCCATTGCGCTCGGAGGCACCTCAGCTGCAGTAGTGGAAACAGAGAGAGTGATTAAACCGTAAGAGGAAATGAAAGAAGGGAGCGATAGAGAGACAGGACAGGGTAGGGTTTTCCGGTTCCTGTTTCCTTTTTTTTTTTTTTTTTCACGACAATGTTACCTGTTGCACCGTCACTTACATAGAATACGAGGGGGTTTTCAGAAAAAAGGGATGTCATGAGCAGACGACAGGACGTGGCTGCAGGTGACAAGCGCGGAAGCTCGTCTGCTCTGTTCTGCTTCATCCACTTGCGCTCGCACCGCCAATGCCGAACTCCCGTTGCCGCGCTCTTAAGCCCTATACTTATTTTATCAATGAGCAGGCTGAAACCTTCCCCAGACAGACGCATACTGTGTCAAGTTGTATTTCGATTCAGCCGAAGCGAAGCCGACGGATTTACTCACTTGGGCGCCTGCAAATGATATTGCACTGCTTGTCCAACGGAAGCTATCAAGTGCTGTTGCGTATTGCTATAAACTCAGAATTACGTCTCAGTGAGCTTTTATTCGTCGTGCATGCTTAAGTAGCACACATTAGTGGCCCACCTGGGGCCTGGATGGGCAAGTTGGGCGTGAGCAAATACAATAACACCAATGAGGGCCCTTTTAGGGATCAAGCGCTTGTTTTTTTATCTGGGCATCATATATGCGTGGAAAGGGCTAACTAAGTACATATTCCCACATCTGGCCCTCAAGGGCTCCGTTTGGGGAATTTTAGGGCCGATGCAAAGAAAATTTGGGCTTTTTGTAGAAAAAGCCTTGGCTGATCTAATTGGGGCTGCCCACTCAAAAGTCCAATAGGCCCTGCATGGGCCGCGGCGTGGCTAAATACGGGTATGCCCGCACATTGCCTACATGGGACCCTTGAGGGGCACTCGAGGGATGGTCAGACAGAAATGTGGGCTTCATGCAGAAAATTTCTGGGCAGCCCCATTTGGGGCAGCCCACCAAAAACCTAGATAATTTCCGCATAGCCTGTAGCGGGGCAGGAAAGGGCTCCTTCCCGCTTATGCCCGCATCAGTCTCTTGAGGGGCACTTTCGGGCAGATCCGATGCAAATGTGGGCCTCAAGAAAATAGAAGACGGGCTAGTCCGAATGGGGCTGCCCACTCAAAAGCCGATTAGGCTCCGCATTGTTTGCGGCCGGGCTGAAAAGCGAGCGTGCCCCCCCGCTGCCCATAGGGATATTTCTTGGGTTACTTGTGGGCAAATGCAACAAATGTTCGTATTACATGCGGTAAAAATAAGATCAGCCCAATTGGGACTGCAAATGAAAGACCACAGTGGGCCCTAAATTGGCCGTATAGGTGGGCTTACCGCTCTGGAACGTCTACACCTTATCTTTAAGGCACCATTTTATTTATGTATTTCATGTTATACCGGCGGCTAATTGCCTCTTCTGGAGGTTTCACACAACTGCCCTTAGCATATCCATGCCATGAATAAAGACTATCTCTTTTTACTCTAAAAACGTCGTCAATTATGCAGTATTGGCAGAAAATATGGAGGAGTAACTGTTGCGCTTCACGTGTACGTAGTGAACTACATCCATATTTTTCCTGTGCCATTATAATTCTACACACACCACGGAAATAAATATTCAGACCAACATTTTGGGGGTGATGTGGGCCAGCCCACATTATTGTAGGGTTGGGAATAAATTTCTCTTATGTTACTGAGTGTCGAATACAAGGTAAAGAAATAGTGCTCAATGTTTCACACTTGATGATTAATGGAACTTGGGCAGCCCAGAAAATGCCAGGTTCTACCCATGGGAAGCACGGGGGCCAGCCTGAAACGGACTGGCCTCTGCAAAGCCCGCGCTGGTAGAATTCAGGTATTGGAGGGGTTAATCGACTTGAAAATTAAAACCTTGATCAATGGGGCTGCACTGCCTGCACAAAAGTAGGACCCATTAGTGATTTTGGTATGCTGCTCACATTCGTCTATCTGGGCTGAATGCGGGTAATCCTATTTGGGCTGCCCACACGGATACAGATAGGGACCGATCGCGGCGAAATTCGGCAGCCCACGCGGGGCCCCTCTGGGTACGTGTTTCAAATCCCGCGTGGGGCCCGTATGGGCTGTCCTCACGTCATAGCCCACTTAGTGCTACTCTGGAATTCTGATGACCACCCAAAGAAATTTTCGCGATTCGCTGGATGCAGCTGTACAAACGTGTCTGTGCAAACATAGCGATGATAAAAGCACTCGTCGGCAGGTAAATGAAGTCGTAAAGCAATGAGTATCGTCACCAGCTATCTACGCGACGATACATATCGGCTGCCTGCAACTCGTACTCCGGGGCCGTTGGGGGAAGGGGTGTTCGTATTTACTCCATCACTCTTCGTTGGTTTGTTGTTTACTACGCGAAAATCCGACTTTAATGTGAGCTTACCCTCACAGTCGTTTAATGAGCTTCTTTACACTGGCAAGACTAGAAAAAAATTAGCCGGGGTTTAACTTCAGTTAAACCTGGTAGGTTGCGTAAGCAAAGACGACGCATCTTCTTCTTCTTCGGCGCGGCTACCGAACGGGTTTACTGGCAGGGTTTACAAGACGGGCTGAAACCTGGCGTAGCATTGTTTACGCAATAACAGACAAAAACTTAAGGTAATATGTTACGTGCACCATTACCGTCGTTAGGGAAAACCAGTCTGCCTTCCTCGGCTTCTCTGCTTTTACAAGGTTATCCAAATAATGCTCTCGTTTGGCGTGTTTAGTTTTGTTATTGCCTTGATATAGCAGCGAAAATATTTCGCCAGGAAAAAGCTAAACACTGCGAGCGAAAGGCAGAAAGTTGTGACTTTCTCCATTGAAATGCACGGTAGAGGCCCGACGTCAGGGGCGAGCGGTCAAACTTGTGGGGGCTTCAATAGCGCTCGCCTCGGACAGAAGAAATGCGGCATCGAGCCACGTAATGAAGAAAAATGACGTTGGCAGGCCGTTGTGCGGTTCGGGTGTAAATCAGTCAGATAAGAAATTTATTTTACAAGGATTTAAGAGTCTTTCTGGTTACTGGGCTGCAATCAGCACTACGTGACGTCAATACTCGGGGGCAACTTTCTGTGGCTATGCAGCCAAAGCTACACAGTCGACACGCACCGGTTCACAGGGCAGCTGAATACAGTCCCTCCAGATATTTCGAGGATCCTGTTTTGGAAAATGTCATGGCGGAATTACTAACGTTATTATTACATCAATGTTATACAATTTTTCTGACGATTCCTCAAAGAAGTGTCCTAGATATTTCTCGCGATCGTCTTCTGGATGACTCCCGAACCCGTCTGAGGGAAAAAGAAGCGGGAAGGGAAAGAGAAATACTGATGTATAGCGAAGAGGGCTAATCTGAGTGTGCTGGCAGTATGAGCGATCCATATTTCGGACCTCTCCTCCCGCGCCCTCCTCAGAGCATGTTGGTGACGTTGCTGAAATTAGTGAAATAGCATTATTAATGAGTGGAACGTTATTATGGAGTATATGACGTTTTAATATTACTACAGTACTGTCATCATCATCATCATCATCATCATCATCATCATCATCATCATCATCATCAGTGGGTATAGTCAGCCCAAGACCGAAGGCGAAGTTCAGTAAAGAGGTAGCTACTGTGAAGAAGACCGCATACAAGCCCGGACTCGGCAATTGAATCGACCATATCATACATTCTCCTTAATGCCACCACGACGGCACACAAAGAGGGAGAGATAACGTATCCGCCAGATTGTTCAGTTTGAGCTGCGCAGACTGCTTACGTCGTTCCAACAGCCACAGGTAGCGAATCTGATGGACGTCGTCGGAGAAGTCTAGTATGCTCTTGGTTCCCAGTCATCGTCGACTACAACGAAAGTTTAGTGACCATGGCATAGGCAGCTGCAGTGCGCGGTCCTGTACCTCGACGCGACACCCCAGGTCCTGCTACACGTGAATCAATGATGCAAGACCTCTGCCCCTATCTCCTGTCGCTCAGACTACCAGCGACACTCCAGCCCTAAAAGAATGTGACGATCAGGGGCCTCTTTACATCCGGCCGCCGCGTTTCCACTGCAGGAACTCAGCCTCACTCTCCGGCATTCACCACACCGAGGGAGGGGCAACTGGGTCATCTCGTACTATGCACCGTGACCTCCACCCGAGTTCCGGACAGCGACATGACGAGGCAGCAGACTCTGCTTGACTGTGACAATACACCGAGCCGCTCATTGAGGTCTCCGTTCTCTGTTCCATGCTCTGCGCGATTCACATCGCTACGCCACAGTTACGCAACGGCCGTGCGAAGAAGTCCCTGAGTCCTTGTGAGGGAAACAGCACCCTTTGCAAGCGAGGTTGATCACGAGCGAAACAACGAAGGTCCTCCTCCGACCATGTCGGACGAAAGCGCTGCAAGCAATAATACGTCGATGCTACATAAAGAGAACACCAAAGACGAGGCTACATCCGCTACGGCGATGACACACACGAAGAACCTTACAGCAACGCGACGCCAGCCTGAGATGAAGGCGCCAGACAGAAAAGCGTCGACGACATGTTCAAATTACGATTTTCATACTCGCAGAAGCCGTCATCCAACACCGGCAGCAACGTGCTATTCGACGACAAGAGCCGCTGTTCTTGAATTGACGTTATATATCCACGTGGCTGCAGTCTTGGCCGACACGACAGCAGAAAACTCCGTCATCAGCGAACCCAACGCGCTAATAAGAAAGAAGTAAAATAAAAGAAAGCTTGAAGACTTGAGGTGGCCTGCGAATCCACACTGTTACAGGCCACTTTATATTACGCTATCGGGACAATGCACCACCCGAGTTATGATCAAATGATGCATATACTCTGTAACCTTCGTAGTCTTGCAGCAGTGTTCCTGCAACGTTATCTTAGCCATCAGTTTGCTGAGTGAATATATTCCCATCGACCTTACATAAAAGATAATCACGCTTTGTACGAAAAAACAAATGCACATTCTATAAAAACTATATGAAATATCATGCATGCTGCTTTGAATGTCCTTCATGAAGAAGCGACCGTCCCACGCCGACCTAACGTCATCAAGCTGTACCCCGTGGGTACCGGAGATAGCTGCACCATCGAAGCTGTCATGGAAGGAAGCACCCGGTTGCTCTTGGACTGATGACCCGGTAACGCAAGAAGCATCGTGTTTTTAAATATGACGATCTTAGATGCTGGTAACGCTGTTGATCACTCCACCCCCCTCACCTCAGACGTTTCTTCTTGGGAAGCAAAAGCTTACTTAAACTCCGTCAGTGATGATCTCTTTGCCGTGACGAAGACAGGTCCTTTTGTCGAAACTTTGGCTCGTCTTGCTAACTGAAGCTTCCGCTCAGCCCTTGTTCAGTTCTTTCATACTGTGTAGCTGCCTTCTTTCTCTTGTCCTAGACAACTCCCTTATCGGTTTTATTTAAGGCACCCCGTTTGAAATCGTTAAAACAAGAGGGCGACCATTTAGAGAATTCTAAAACATGCTTATTTTCCGTGTTCGAGGAACAGAATGTACGCTTTTAGAATTCAACTAAAACACGTTATTACAGTGAATAAGGTCCTCTGTAATTTGTCCTCGAACTTCAGGTTCCCCCCTTCCCCGCAAAGGGGAATGTGCATTAATATCTCCGACTGTCAGTACAACTCTGGTAGCTGCACAAAAAGATTTGCTAAATTTTGAGCATTACTTTTAGGCGAGGTTCATGGGCACACTATTCTATAGTAATGCCTTAAATGTTGTTAGTGCGGCTTCCACAGCTTCTAGTCTGGTGTTTAGTTGGTGTTTTTGAGCTGCGATGCCCTTTTTCACTGTAATGACCACTTGACCGGAAAGCCTGTTGACTTGCTGTCGGTCTCGGCGTCAGAATTGATGTTTCCTTACTATATCTGTGTGTTTGTGATCTCTGTTTCTTGCAAGTGTAGTGCAAGTGATGAGTGTAGCCAGGAGATCTTTGTGTCGTTTATGTTATTTCAGTCCTTTGCAGTTCCATTGCACCAGGAATATCATCGTATTATTTTGTAAGTTTAGGTAACTGGGTAAGGATTTCTTAAGGCCCATGATTCGGGCCTTGCCTTTTTTGAGCCGTTTCAAGGAGTGCTGCCGCCTGTGTGAAGACGGCGGCACAGAGCTATCTTGGCATGATGTGTCCATCAAGTCTTCGGAGGAGTGGACGATTGTGCCGGAGGCACGTGTTCCTTGTCTTTAGATTCCGCCTCTGGGGAAGAGGTCATGCGTCCCACCGCCCGAGATGGACGGGTAGCTTTTTTTGGAGGTAGGGGAGTAGTCATAACCACGTCGAGTGGGGGCGCGGGTAGCCACACTGTGTTTTACCTTGTGTGGCCCTGACAGATGCTGATGGCCGGCTGGTGCCCCGCCCCGTCGCACTACTATGCAGGATTTGGCTTTGCCGTGGATTGGAGCGATGTGCTTTTTGTCAAGGAGTATTTGTTTCGAGCCTGTTTGTAAGTCGTACTTTCATTTGTTTTAAGCCTATTAATTTGCTTTGCGTATTAACACATCAGACAAGTTCTTTAGTAAGCGAGGTGCTCCCGTCACAGATTTCGCATTGTTGCGCTGCGGTGCAGTGGTCTAAATGTGGATCGTTTCAGGCGAATTTGGCACAGGTTGCGAGCCCGCGGCAGCTCTGCAATCCATGGCCATATCTATGAGAATTAAAACATCTCGGAGTTGGTACGCATGGTCTGATGTTAATTTTATGCCCACCATATATTGATTCGTGAACCGTGCTGCTGTTGGAAATCAAAACAAGACGCTTCGTGGAAGCTTCCTTTTCATTTTTTTCGGACATTTTTTTCATCAAGTCTTCCTGCCACTTCTTCCTCAGTCATAGATAAGAAGTTTCTTTCCGATATAACACATCGGACAGTATTGAGAAATCGGTGAGGGCTGATTGAGACGGACGGGATGTCCTCAAGCGCCGCAATGTTTTTTTTTCAAGATTTTTGAACTGGTGTTTCATTTGTACTTCCAGAAAGTGGTCACTGTTTGCCAGTTTTGTTGCTGTATATGCTTAGCCTAGATTATCAGTGAGATATTTTTGTACTATGAAAGGTGATACCGCGGAAAGGTTTTCTGCTTTCTCACTATGTACGATATGTGAGATCTGGGGAATACTACCTTTAGTTAAAAAAAAATCTGGCCATTTACATCATTTCGCCCTGTTGTTCGGAGGACGATAATTTCCTGCGAGAGGAATCCATAAAAAGATTTTTTTTTGTAGTGGTGCTATCCACTCACCATGGAGCCCAACGAGGGGAGGAAGTTTCAGAGTTAAGCCCACGCAGTTGTACACCAGAACTATACCTAATATAGCCTAACTCAGGGTGGTCGGCCACACATGGTTAACTCTCGTCGTCTGGAGGAAGGAAGAATACAAGAAGAGAGGAGGAGGCATGGCAGTTGCGAAATAGAAGATAGGAAAGTGAAAGATGAAGGGGAGAGTAGGAAAAGGCGACTGGTGATTTCCCCCGTGTGGGTCAGCCCGGAGGTGCCGTCTAAGGGAAACTGGGGAGAAAGTGCTGAACTGTCTCCGCCGAAGGGCCTTAAAGGTCCAAGCGCTCGCCATCGGCTTAACCACGAGGATCTTCTTTTCCCTGGACACCGCTATGCCACGCACGACTAAGCGTGAGTGCTTGGAGTCCGTGGTGTCGCACAGCCCATGCCAACATTTGCTTTAGGAAATGCCCCCTGCCGGGACAAACACAAAAAAAGGGATAAAAATAATCCCGGTAATCAAACATAGATGATAATTTTCTGATGCAATTTGTTTTCGACCTGTCTCAGGGAAAGTACATATGAACATTTTGGCGTTACTCAACAACTGTCAATTTCCGCACTAATCTACGCTGTATCGGCAAGTATTTCACTGAAAGCTCATAAATGCAGGGCCACTGACATCTCAACTCCATGTCTTTGTTAACAATCAATACTGAAGTCCCTTCGACTCGAGCTGCTGGCTGAGGCAAAATACCACACAGTAAAGTCAACGAGGACATCAAACTCTGGCTGGCAATGCTTTCAGGCAGTCGATGAAAATGAAAAAAAAAGGGAGGGGACAAATCTGCCTTGTACATGAAAACCCCTCAGCTACTCGACTTTATCATCCAGGGAGAGGGGCCTAGTTGCACAAAGGTCCATTCCCATCTGTAGGTTTACTAAAATAGCCCCAGTCTATTGTCAGACACAGCGGAGCACGTAAAAAAAAATAAAATAAAAAGCCGCCTGTGATCAACCATTTCGGCTCTTCTTTACCGCATCGATACAGCCCAAATTTCAACAATGCAAGTTTCTTGAACCAAACTGTGCACATATATGTGCCCTATCAACAGGATGCTATGCAATATCTTTCAAAACACGCTTGCTTGAGAAAAATGTTCTTTAAATGTTCCTCAGAGTGTGCTGGGGCATACAGAGTCTCCGAGTAGTGGGTCCATCAAAAAGATGAATGAGAACATGGGACATTGCTGGCCAATTGTCTAACTGCGGAATGCGGATATGTTTTTCTTGCTAAGAGTTTTGCATTTGTGCAATTAAAGAATGCGAATAGACCCTTTTAACTATCTGGAGTCTAATAGCCGCAATCTTCAGTGACTAGTTCACACTACTGAATTAGACATAATCACTAGCTAACACCACTCAGTTCTAAAATCACTATATAACACTAATTAGATTTGCTGATTAGCAAATTACTGTGCTTTATTTCAGAACAAATCAGAAGAGAACTATAAACACCATTTCGAGTAGACCATGGAAAGGGCCTCAAGTGGTTTCGCAGTTATCGTAAGTATGATCCTTAAGTGGTGGTATTTTTTTTTCTGTCAACATTTCCAGAAGTTTAGGGCAAGCGCATTTTGTTTTTCATCAGGAAGGTAATTATGAACAGAAATGTTTCTTGCATCGTAACATTGCGTAAAGAGAATCAATCATCGTACGAGTATTTTGTAGTTCTTTGCTTCTTGATGACAGAGACGCGTTCCCCTGGTTTTATATAGTAGTGTTAGCTACGCGATACAAGCGCAAGAGAAACATTAAATGAGCGCCAGGTTTTATTATACATTGAAACATCTGATCCTTCTTACCAAAATGGTGATAACTAATTTACAACTTTCCACAGCTGCTTCATACTAAGTGTCGCGAACTTCTCAACTGGTTTTCTGGAACAAGAGCAGGACAAATTTTTAGATCAAAATTTTGCAAAGGATTGGATGGTTAGAACATTCCAACCAATAACATAACATGTACAGGGCGGTTGAAAAGAGCATGGGGCAAATGTGTCGGCCAGAAGCCGGCGTGCGCCATCAAAGTGGCTAAAAAGCGACAATAAAAAAAAGGATATCAAAGAAAGATGAACTTGGGTGTCACGAGCGTTGCATAAGAAACGCAGAACTGCCTTATACTCTCTTGCGCCATGGTCGATCGTGGGAGGCAGGCCACGCAATTAATCAAATATTTCTCATTGGACTACCTTTACTTCATACGGCTGTAAACAACATTTCTCATCAAACACCTCAAAAATGGGCTGTGTCCTGGGACTATAAAGCTACCCTATAATGTATTCAATCTCTCTTGAGCCATGACGACCATGGGAAACTTGTAGTGGAGGTACAACTGCACCACCAGACAATGACAAAAGGGCCACGACATCATCTACCAGTGGCTACCAGGTCATAGTGGCACTGCTGGCAACGACTTAGCCGGCGATGCTGCTCGATCGACTCACAATACAACCAACATTGTGGAGATATACCACTGATGAGAGCCGACACAGAAGCCACCTTCGACTGCTCGCCCCAGACACGACTATGATATTATGGTGTATACCCTTGGAGGCTGGAAATCCCTTTCGTACCACTCTGACCCCTTACTTCAACTGCGAAAATTCGGTCTCGATCCTCCGCTGTAAGGCTACGCTGTTGTGCCACCTGCAGATGGGAATGACATATAGAAACTGCTATTCCCATCTCATCACATTGCCAGACTCTGCAACGTGTAAGCATTGCGGGTGTGATGAAGCAATTCGGCACATATTTTGTGGCTGTCATCGGTTGGGGCGGTATTACAGAACTGCGTTCAGTTCGCGTTTAGTTGGGAACGCTTTATGATTGGTTGAAAGCTCTTCCGCTCAATGCCTCTCAGAACCTGCCGTGACGTAAAACCGTTCAGTTCAGCGGAAGTGCTTGCAGCCAATCCCAGAGCGTTCCGAAACTGAACGCCAATTGAACGCAGTTCTGTAACACCGCCCTTGGAGCGAGAGCGTGTCTTCCTGGCTACCACACTCCGCCGCTTGAACTCTAGTTCTTACAGAAGCCAAGGTTCTGGGACCTTGGACAAAGCCTTCATTACAAAGGAAAACGGTGAAAGCTTTCCTGACGTGCTTTAATGGCTCGGGATTGAGTTCACGATTGTAAACAAAGTGTGCGCCCTATGACCCCTTATCATAGTGGCCTATGGACACATTAAAACTCATTTAGTTGCCGCTCCTCCTTCTTTCTATTTTTCTCTTTGTTCTATTCCCGGCGATTAGGGTAGCCTACTAGGCATCGCATAGTTAACCTTCCTGCTTTTCCATTCTTTTGTTTCTCTCTCTTTCTCTCACTTTTTTGTTTGCTCATAATTTAGTGCAACCAAATGCGCAGAGAAGGTTGCACACAGGTAGCTTTCGTTATGAAATGGCTTGCAAAAACAAAGTTTCAGAATTGTCACCGCCTGGTTTTAATGAAAATAGCATGCGGCGCGTTGCTTGACATCCATTTTGCTGTACACGCAATTCACTCGGCAAAAATTATTCTCCGAAAATAGCCATAAATTTTCCAGTTTCATTTTCGCAGGATGTGCACATGTTGTTAACTTGCACATTAAAGTTATTGCCGTCCGCAAACACAGATGGAAGCTTTTCTTTCTCAGAAAGCTGCGCGCATCAAGTAAAAGTTATTATTAAAAAGTATTAACATTTGTCTTCTCTTTTTTTGTGTGGCACAGTGTAGGGTACTACGCTCAGGCAACTATTTCCAACGCTTATATAACTTTAACGAAATGCTTTACAAAACACTGACGATAACGAAAAAATAAAGACCACACACATAACACTGCCCATTGTAAAGAATGTCACAGTTTCAAAGGAATCAACGCTAAACCCTCAACTATTGATGGCTTAGCCAATGTCACCTTTTATGTTTTTTAGTGCTTTCTAGGAAGGGCTTTAGCTACACCACGGTTCTTCTCTCAGCTGTTTTCTCCTTGCCTTTTGCAGCGCTTGCGCTCGGGCGCTCGGTAAATACGAACTGGCGAGCTTCGAACGAGGTTTGCAGAAACTCTCTTCTGACTGAAATCGCTGCAAGTGTCGTTTTGGCATCGAAGTTCACAGGGAAAAGATGCAGAGAAAGAAGCTGAAACACATATGTGTTATATGTATGCTAGTTCTGTTCTTTTGAGCTCGTGTGCTTTTGGTATGCCGCTCGAAATAACCAGCAATACACCAAGAACCCCATCTATAGGCGGATTTGTCACTCCGTAATATTCCCTCGAATGCCTCCGTGGAAAAACACTTGCGCTGTACGCCTGCGTGCCCAGTAGCATTTCCTTGCAACTGCTCAGCACGCACGCGCACACCCCGCTCTGATGCCCTTTGTCAACACATATACTGAGCCACATATTGACTCTGGGCCATATTGCTCCGTGGACATCTCACATGAGGGATTTCTTGCAACTGAGCATAACCCAAAAAAGCTGTTCTCCCCACCGCGATTTGGTGGCAATGCTAGTCCGACGCACCCACAATGCCAGTGACATCTCGCGAGACAACGAATCGGTTTCCCCAACCCTTCTTAATACTGCCTCAAGATAGCACACGAAACGCCAACACTGTGTGGTTGTTCTACGTGTACAATTCCTACACGGTCACCAAACCCTCTTCTGCTCGCTTTTAGCGTAGGCATACTTCCGCGGAATTTAAAGCAATGTAGTCGGAGATTTCACTGCGTCGCATCCTACGTGAGGCTGCTACTACTCCAACTCAAAAGGCCGACAGCTAGCGCACACCCTAGCACAAGAGGAATACGTTACGCTAACAGCTAGTGCACGAAAGCGTCACGCGGGATATACTACTGTGGACTTAACTTTTATCAAAGGTTTAACACAGGCTGATGGTATAACATGCTCGCTACAGTGGGTATCGATGACTGCGTCCTCCACACTTAATTGAAGCAAGGGTGCTGTCAACTGCCGGACATCGCTTGGGCGGTGAACTTGGTGCGCTTGAAAGTTTTGATGCCCGGTTAGTTTCGCAGGCCGAGGCAGCAGAAAACGAAAGTGTAGGACAACCAGAAGGCTGCCATTACCAAAGCCAGCGATTGAGCGCATGCCTTTCTTGCACTTTCTTGCGAATATACGTTCCAATATTTGTGAGATGTGCGGCGAAGCTAACCAAAACAAGTGCTCGAGATGACATCGCCTCCGGGCAGCCTGGTTTACAGAGGCTCGTGTGCGGCTTCAGCGCGTAAAAATAGGAGATAATAGTTATGTACAGGTCGCTCTCAGCCCTCCAGGATAGTTTTTTTGAGGCAAGTTTTGTCTCTGAAGACAACGCGAGCTGCGGAAGAAATGAGCGCACCACTTGGGTAAGGCGGACATATTCAGCGGACATGCGTATATATGTCGGCGTGGTAGCGCTTTAAAGCTTCATGAGGTACAATAAAGTTACACTATTGTCTTAGGTGTATGCAGTGGCGGGCAACTCTAGCGGCACGAGACAGGCTGCCTGTCAGTATATTTTTAATGACTTATTGAGCTTTTGTGCAATATAATCTTTCCAGCTTACTAAAAGAGCGTTTCGGCTGTCTTAAGAATGAAAAGAATTGTTCAGCGTCCGTCTGAGTTCTCGAAACAGACCGAACTTAATACATCGTTGTAAGGCAGTAAAGAATCACCTTCTGTAAGCATATTTTCCACCCCGTGGAGAGAAATGATCCATATTCGTGTTTATCTATATTCGTTTTCTCTAGCGGCACGCACTTTGGTGCGTCTGTGTGACTCTTCTTAAATTTCAGTGGCACGAGTCGAGGACAAACGGTTCCCGGATGCACTTAGCGATAAGTGCATACTTACCACAGCTGCCAACAGTCATGACGTTTGGCTGTACGTACACCACGTGAAGCATGGTATTCCTATTTCCCCCTCGATAAGTGCAGCCTAGGTGCCTTCCGCAACCTAGAGAGCAGTAAACATCGGCTGCAGCCCAAGTGTCCTGTAGAATTAGGTCGTCGATGGTACATTTGGACTTTGCCGTCGAATACCCTCGAACGACGAGCTGAGTCTTTACGGACTGTGCTCTTTTTTCGTGATCTCGCGCCAGCTGCAAAGCTTATGCGTCCACAGAATACACTGTATATTTATAAGTCGCCTGAATCTGTCACTCAATACACTGTATATTTATAAGTCGCCTGAATCTGTCACTCATGATTCATGATTCATACGGATTGCGTTACATAACTACATCTAAGAACGCGCTGGGCAGTGGCGATATAAAGAATTAAATGCTCGTGCTCGCACGTGCCCGGACTTTTTTCTCAAATATGCACTCATCGTTGCGGAATCAAGATAGCAAACCCAAAGCTGTCAGGAAACGGAGAACTAAGAGTCGTCACTGTAAAAACGTATCCCTTAGAAGCCCATCGCCAGCTGTTCCATAGACTCTCATGTAAAGCGCGTCTTCTGAAGGCAGTAGCACTCAAACTTGCTTCGATCTTCAATGCGACCAGCGAGCTTTTCTCCTCCCCGTATTAGATTACAGCGCCGTGCGTGGCAGACAGCTTTACTTTCGTGCTTCAGCGCATCCCATTGAAACCCATTACGCTCGAGCCTACCTAGGTTGCGCATCGTCCTTCTTTATATTCATCTGACAGGCATAAATAGTATGCGGAATGCACATATTTAATTTAGGTTGCTTTCCAGCTGTCCATTTTAATACATCGCGCTCTCTCAGCGTCTTGGCTGTCGTGTCAGTGGGGTCGTCGTGATTGATCACCACTCTAGCTCTGGATAGCACCCAATAGTTTCTGGCTACAAAAGCCTGTTCAGTTCGTCCCACGATGAGCTGACGCCTCTTCTATGCCTCATTAAGGCTGCGTGTCTTTAGTAGATCGACTGTCCGTACTTCTCAGGGCCTTGGTAGACAGCCTTCCTGTTTTCTTTCCATTCTTTGCCTATGACTTTGATCTGCAGAGATGCCTTGTTCCCAAAGGGTAGCGCATAGTGTAAGCTCGTCTCGAAGCAGCCTCGTTACTCAATCGTCCCCTTTGTCTAAAGTTTGCCCCCGTGTCTTCTCCATCGTCGCTGCCGCCTACACGCAACGAGGTTACCGACGGGAATTGGCGCTGACCAACGCGCATCTAGTCGACGGTTGCGGGCGAGATAAAAGAAGACCGCGTCGGCTTTGATTTGCTGGCAAGATATCAAAAGAGGTCGCGTGAGCGGTGGTTCTTCGGGAAATAGTGCTGCTGTGGGGTACAGACTTGAATAAAGGAGTTCGTTGGCCCAATGCGTAGATAGTAAGTCGAATATGTATTCTTCCAGATTTCTTGCTTGCTCTTGTTCATTGCTTCTCAAATCGCTTGCGCCCAAGTCACTGGCACGTGGCAAATTTGTAGGCATGTGGCTGATGCTGGATACGCGTTAATTTTAAATGAAGGTTCCTTTGATCTCCAACAGGGACCTGAAAATTGATGAACTCTTTTCGGCGAGTACAATAAGGGAAGGCATTTTGACCAGTGACGAAAGGTACCTCCATGCCGTTGGTCACCACATTTTGTTTTTCTGTCAGGATTATGCTTGCATAGGGGTTGCTTAGATGGCAGCTGAGCTTGCCGACACTACGAACACCCGTTCAAAATGGGAATAGAATCTAGTCATGCCCGTAACTGGCTCCCTCAAATGGCGTTAGGTATACAATCAGTAGACGAACCGATTTGTTAGTGGCGGAATAAAAGAGCACGGAAATTGAAACGGTATGTGTTTCTTTGAAACCATTATTTCGTCAGATTCATGCACATTGTGCGGATGAAAGCTTATTCGGCGGTCATATAGGAACAACGAACATCCCTCTTGGCTGTGCTCAATTTAAAATTCTAGATAACATCGAACTTTAGAGATATTGAGCTGTAAGAATTTATACACACCATAAACAGCGTATTGTTACGGGGGAACAGTAAAGCTGTGTAACAGTACTATAGCTACGCAGGACTACCAAGATTCCAGGTAAATCTCTCTGCATAATCGCCCAAAAGAGAAAAAGAAAGCCGTATACCGATGCAATTGAGCGTGAACAATCATTACAAAGTTATTACAGCGTTCCTTCCCTTACTACGGAAAAACAAATGCAAAATAGCGTCATATTGCACTTAATAAAATTACCATTTAATTACATAAAAAGGAAAAAAAATATATATATATTACCATGAAAGTAAACATTCTCTGATTGCAAGATTTGAAACACTTGCACAAAACGTTGCAAACCTATGACTACATCCAATCAGGAAAAAGGGCAGGGAATTATCTTAGAAGATGCGCTTTATGCCTTGCTACGTAATAAACCAATATTAAAAGTTACAGAAGTCTCATAATAGTTTGGTCAGTTTGGTCAGTAGCTTGTTGTTATGGTCAGAAAAAAATAAGAAATGTCGCGCACAGCGCTTTGCACTAATGCATAGTGATGTACTAAGCCGTCGTGCTAAAGACTGTGTCCGTTTCATCGCTGGCGAGACATGGAATCAATCAAGGCATGCCTAGAACGTTCAAAAGCGTACTGAAATTGGCCAACGTCATCGGAATCGACGAGAATAAAACTTAGAGGAGAACGACCACCGACGGCTGGTCTTGGTGGAGCAATAATCTCAATATGAGCCACGACGGTGGTGATATCAACGACAACAACAACTACAACAACAAAAAAGAAAATAGGGAGACACTACACACATTAACGATATGACACGACAGCGCCCTGGGGGTATTTGAGGTGCTTTGTCATCAAGATTGCAAAAGAAGACGCACATCTTATATTGTGAAAGCCGCCTTCGAACGAAGAAGGCTGAAGCTAGAAAGTTACATTGCACCCGAACGCTGGTTCAACACTGGGAAATGAATCGAAGGCTTATAGCAATTTATTAAGGTGCCTCCCTCGATGCATTCGCCTCCGCTTTCAGCGTAAGGACCTTTTGCGTAACTCCTTGATTAGAATTTAGTGCCACTTAAAGCTCAGTGAAGTAGGCCACAGAAAATGAAATCATGGATGGGCGTTGCGGAAAACATATCCTTTCTACCGTGACGACTGAGAAGTTCCATAGTTCTATAGAAGTTCCATAAAACACACTATAATGACGACAGAAATTTCTTCTACCGGTAGAGCTTCACGATCTGTCATGTGCAGCATAATTACTGGTATATGAACGGTTCGCGGTAAAAAACGCGGCGATAACCTTTGAACCACAAAGAATTGCACATTCATTCGCCAAAACAGCCATCACACACATTACCTGAACATATTTATTCGCTGAAAAAAAAAAAAAAAAAAACACCGACAAATCCAACACCTTTTAACTCAATCTGCCCATGAAATGGAGCAGGAAGCATTTCCTCCAAACCGGATCTATGTGCCAATAATCTATGTAGAAAGTTCTGGAATTCCTTTCATCTCCCTTTTCCTAAAGACATTCCGCCGAGTTTTGTAAAAAAAAAAAAAAAAAAATAAGAGCACTGCAGAATCTGCATTGGAGCAATGCGAAAGCACGGATGATGCTGTTGGTTGCTTCTGGTCGCTTAATTCACTACTTCTTTGCCAATTTTAGTCTTTTGTAATTTCAAATTGCGCGCCAATCCCTTCATATGCCTTTTTGTTTTTTACTCTACTTCCGGTTGCGTGATGTCACATCCTGTTCCTTACATTAATTCACTTGTTTTTACCCATTTTAGTCTGGTACTTTCAAATTGCTCGCCAACCCCTTCCTATGCCCTTTTTTTCGGCTTCCGATTGCGCGACGTGACATCATTCACATCATATCAACTACGGCACCCCTTTCTCTCTTTCCGCTTTCACTCCCACCTTCCTCCCATTCCTTACGGTGCGGTTCAGGTGTCCACAGAAAACAAGTGAGACAGTTACTGCGCCTTTCCCTTCCTATAAAATCAATCAATCAATCAATCAATCAATCAATCAATCAATCAATCAATCAATCAATCAATCAATCAATCAATCAATCAATCAAAAATCAATCAGGCAGCGGAGGTGGTGGTTGTTCCTGGTCCTACGGGGCTGGGATGGTAGGTCAACGCCGCTTGCGGCGGGGGCTAGCCAGCCACCAAATTTTTATCTGTTGTAGGCCGTCATTGCACCCGCCACTGCTTCGGTGGTGAACGACGCCCGTTGTTGCGGCGCGCGTCTTTCTTTCCCTCTTCTTTTTCTTTCTTCTGTTTTCTGTCCGCACGAGGCAGCGGAGGTGGCTCAGCGCCCCGCCGGGGTGGTGCAGTGGTAAGACGCCCGACTACTGTGCCGGAGTACCCGGGTTCGAACCCGACCTCGGCGGCTGCGTTTCGATGGAGGCGAAACGAAGAGGCGTCCGTGTGCTGTGCGATGTCAGCGCACGTTAAAGATCCCCAGGTGGTCGAAATTACTCCGTAGCCCTCCACTACGGCTCCCCTTTCTCTCTTTCCACTTTCACTGCCATCTTCCTCCCTTCCCTTACGGCGCGGTTGCGGTGTCCACAGAAAACAAGTGAGACAGTTACCGCGCCTTTCCCTTCCTATAAATATAAATAAAATAAATAAATCAGGTGGCTCAGCTACAGAGCCAGTAGCAGGCCCGTGCATTTTCTTTTCCTTCTTTCTACAGCCACCTGCACCTGCAATTTCATGGAGGCGAAATACCAAAATGCCAGTGTGCTGTGGAATGTCAGCGCATGTTAAAATCAAGTTCGACAAATCTCTCGACAGTGTATTGACCGCATTTCGCACACCCACGCACACATTGAAAATGGCAGTACAGCATCTACCGAGCGCAGAGAAAGGAAATCGTCATGCACATGCACTTCGCCATCGTCTTATGACTTGCTGTTTGTCCTAATAGCGACCTCATATTCTATGACTTCATTGTTGCGCGTGTCGTCTTTCTAATCAGCGTAACGATACCTTTGCGATATGTCATTCGATGAGAATCCCGAAGGTATTCTGGCCTCACATTGAATCCTCTGAATTAGGCACTCCGGCAGACCCCTAGTCCGACGGGAGGAGGGCACATTCTAGAAGAGTGAGGTATTCGCTTGCTAGAATCGCAGCCCCTTCAAACGCGCAATACCGTCCGCGCAGAAGGAACGTTCGCATCCAATTTCTGCCTCCGCTAATCATTCCTCGGAAGTTCTTTGTCCTCGCTCAGATGTGCATCCGGTTCGGAGGAATCTCGATAAATCGTCACGGTCCGCATTTGTTCGATGCTTCTATCCTAATCACGCGGGAGCAATGGCACCTAATCTCGACATAGTGGTGCGTATTATACGGACGACTCTATTCGTATAACGGATAGATATGAGTGAGATGTCAAGCCACGTAAGGCCAGTGCACGTGTTGATGTCCTGTGCCATTGCACCCACCGCTGCGGGACGCGTGCACGTTCATGACCGTGTTACTGTACGCGTAGCGGTTGAGCGTTGGCTGTCCGCGTTCCATGGAGACGTCTACAGATGATCGATGTCGTCTTTACTGGCCCTAATACGTCGCCTACTCGGTTTTGCCGCAGTCTGACGCTGGCTACTAATAAGTTGGTTGTTGTGTTCCGTAGTCAATGTACCTGCCGCCTCAGGTCGGATACGATGTCATCTGATAGGTTTTCGTCTGAATGAAATGTGAGCCCGATGCATTTTCGTGAAGATAAGGCATCGATATTCACGGAGAATTTAGCATGTGCTGCATTACTTGTCAGGTTCCTGTACAATGTCTGACTACGAAACCTCATTAGGTATAGTTTATCCGTGTTGTGTCGTATTTAAGAAAGCAATAAACCTAATTATGATGCTCTGTTTTTCTTTGCTGTTGACAGATCAGAAGGCAGAGAAAATGTTCACTGTTGAATAAATACACGATGCGTGAGAGAAGCAGGAGGAAGTTCGAAAATAAACAAACTGCATGTAACCTAATTAAGGCAGTTTATGAGCTGCATCTTGTCACCGGGACCAGGGGGGACTTGATTATTTACGGGGTGCATATCTCCAGCTACGCTAGAAATAATTATGTACGTTACATGCTGGCTCAATTATGTTACGCATATATCCTTGCCATTGCGAGGTCCTTCAGGCAATCACCAGTATTCCGGTGTTTTTCGGAGTGGCTAGATATATCGTTGCAGGCGAAAACCTTCAGCAAACGCCCAGAACCTTGTTTACGAAGCTGTTAATTGGCCCTGCACTTGTTTTTGCTAGTAACGGCTGGCCGTCTTTTCTCCGAGCAGTTTGTAATTATCTTGTCTGCCCTTCCTAAACCTGTCCCACTGGTGCGAAGTCACCGATACCTTTATCCTTTTTCGTCTGAGTAAACGCTACTTATACTTTATATGGGGAAGTGGTTCCGCGGAAAATAAAAGGCAAGCACAGACATCCATGGATCTCATGGCACATGCATGTGTCTTTGTCTACACGTGTAATATTAGTATATGTTTGTAGCTTCTAGGCGGATTCTTGCTGCGTTAAAATGAAAGAAAACCGTAGATGCTGTAATCACCGATGTGTTTGTTAGCTTGAAA